>NC_037685.1:58867348-58946001 GCF_003255815.1 Theropithecus gelada | reverse complement strand
CGCCTCCCGGGTTCACGCCATTCTCCTGCCTCAGCCTCCCGAGTAGCTGGGACTACAGGCGCCCGCCGCCACGCCCGGCTAAGTTTTTGTATTTTTAGTAGAGACGGGGTTTCACCGTGTTAGCCAGGATGGTCTCGATCTCCTGACCTCGTGATCCGCCCGTCTCGGCCTCCCAAAGTGCTGGGATTACAGGCTTGAGCCACCGCGCCCGGCGCTATGTATGTATTCTTAAACAACACACTTTAGCTTTGGCTGTTTTTCAGCTTGATAGAAATGGAATCATACTGTATGGATTCTTTTTTTTTTTTTTTTGAGACAGAGTCTCACTCTGTCTCGCAGGCTGGAGTGCAGTGGCGCAATCTTGGCTCATTATAACCTTCACCTCCTGGGTTCAAGCAATTCTCCTGCCTCAGACTCCCGAGAAGCTGGGATTACAGACGCCCACCACCATGCCCAGCTAATTTTTGTATTTTTAGTAGAGGTGGGGTTTCACCATGTTGGCCAGGCTGATCTTGAACTCCTGACCTCAAATAATCCACCCACCTTGGTCTCCCAAAGTGTTGGGATTACAGGCATGAGCCACCATGCCTAGCCTGTATTCTTTTATCTTGCTTCTTTCCTTCGACATTGCTTTTTGAGATGCATCTATTGAGGTATGTGTGGCTTAAGTTCACTGAGTTTTCATTGCGGTATAGAATTTTCTTGTGTGAATCTGCCACAACTACTTATTCACTTCCCTGTAAATGGAAAATTGGCTGTGGAATGGGTTGTCAGCAGTGGACAAGGCTGTGATGAATATTTCCAAGGGTGAGTCACTGTGCACACGTGCTCAAGTTTCTCCATAGTTTGCACCTAGAATTGGAAGTTCTGGATTTCCATATCCATAATTTTAAACATAAAGCAACTCTTTTCCAAAGGGATAAATTGGGTTGTCCAAATCTTCATGGGTTTGTCTATTTATTATTTTAGTTTTGTTATTTTTTTGCATTGTATGTTTCGAAGCTATGTTATTAATACATAAAATTATATCTTTTGGTGAATTGAGCATATTTAAAAATACTTTTGGCTTACATTAAAAAATGTCTGTAAGAGCACTGTGCACTGCCAACACTGAGCAACAGCCCCATGTAGAAAACTCACTAAATGGTGTCTTTGTATCATTAAGAAGTGACCCAGCCGGGCGCGGTGGCTCAAGCCTGTAATCCCAGCACTTTGGGAGGCTGAGACGGGCGGATCACAAGGTCAGGAGATCGAGACCATCCTGGCTAACACGGTGAAACCCCGTCTCTACTAAAAAATACAAAAAAAAAAACTAGCCGGGCGAGGTGGCGGGCGCCTGTGGTCCCAGCTACTCCGGAGGCTGAGGCAGGAGAATGGCGTAAACCCGGGAGGCGGAGCTTGCAGTGAGCTGAGATCCGGCCACTGCACTCCAGCCTGGGCGACAGAGCCAGACTCAGTCTCAAAAAAAAAAAAAAAAAAAAAAAGAATCTCTGCTAATGCCTTTTGCTTTTAAACCTAGGTTGAATTTGTAACCTTGTTGCCTCAGGATCTTGGAAAAAAAGACCACAAGAGAGCAAAGTTGGTAAGTGTGAGCCATAGAAGGTTGGAGACAGGAGCAAGGTTGCTCCCCAGTGAGGGTCTTGGCCCCTCTCCCTTCTCTTCAGAGATGGCATCTTATTATAATTTCTCCAGGCTCAGGGATGAAGAAGTGTCCTCAGTTCTCTCCCTCAGGGGAACTGGAATGAGGCAGAGGACGTGGAGCAAAAACTTGAGGACAGCCATGTGCACCTGCCGGTTCTCGGAAGCCGAGCAACAGAGACCCATTTGCACACAGCCATGGCCTCTCCACATGCTTACCCACCACCCCAGGGGAGTTGGTGGCTGGCGCCTCCCTTCCTGAATTTTTTTCTTGCATGTTGATTTTCCTTTAGCTCTGGGTGCGAGAATGCTCTCAGGTACTGTATTACAATGATGTGCTTCCTCTCAGCTCACACAGAGGGCCAGATATTTGTCAATTTTGTTGTTCTTTCATTCATGTATGTATTAATCAATCAGTCAACAAGTGCTAATTGAGTACAGGCATTGGGCTGTTCCGATTCTTCTTTTTGAGTTTCCTGGTCACTGTTTATGGACACTAGACAACATTGTCTTTGAAAGACCAGAGATGCACTCTGAGGTCCTGTGGTGGCCAGGAAGGCTTTGGCCAGTTAGTAGGGGAGGGTGAGCAAGTGGGTTTCCCCACTTCCTTGGACTCTTCTCTTTGCAAGTTGGAACCTCTGATGTGAACATTTCTTGCTACAGGGTAACTCTACTCCTGAGAACCAAGAAGGCTGGTGACAGGAAAATGCCCCCCTGAAGCTGGCTGGGGATCTCACTTAGGGGCAACATAAAGTGAGGAGTGTGCCGCCAAATGTCCCTGATTCTTTCTCCCCAAACTAACAAGATCTTAATTAAGCTTCACTCCGGCAGACAATTCGGGGCTAAGCTAACTGCCAGTTGCCGGGGGCTTCTAGAGGCCAAGGCTTTAACAGCCACCATCCAGTCATGGGAAGACTAGGATTGGGAAGTGGAATTGTATTGCCAAAGTGGGATGCTTTTGAGAGTTAAAGAGGTGCTATTAATACATATAAAAGAATAACAGCTGTAAACCAGAACTGTCTTAGGCAAACTGGGATATATGATCACCCTTTCTAGAATGGTGTTTTTCAGAAACAATCAGCAATGAAAAAAAAAATGTAGTCTGCTTTTCGGAATGTAACTCAGAACTCCTGCTGACTGACAGGAATCCTCCGAGACAAATATGACTCCTCCTTCCATTTCCCCTAGAGCGCGGAGCAGGAGCACAGCCCTGACACTGCTGGGTTGTGGCTACTTTACAAAGCCACTCTGGACCTCCCACTGCTGGGTTTGGGCTACTTTATAAAGCCACTCTGGACCTCCAGGACGTGGAAAAGATGCGTGCTGTGCTCCCCTGGGGCAGGAGCCACCAGCCTGGAATCTCAGGGACTCTTTGAAGATGTGCAGGCAGGAGGGAGGAAATTCTTGCCGCTCGGTGGGGTCAGAACACAGGCCTTTGCTCCACACTGACATTTCCTTCAAAGGTCAAGAATGAGTTTGGGCTTTGTAGATGTTTTGCCAAAATACAATTTAGGGGAAGTTCCAAGCCCGGAGATTCAGTTTTTAAGTCTGCTGTCTCCTGTTTCCAGGCCACGGTGCATTCATTGATAGTATTTTTAGAAGAGGACCTTTGAAAAGGTATGATAGCAGGGTGATTCATTGGCTGTGCCTCTGCACGGGATGTCCTGGGGGCTGGGCATGAGGTCCCGGACGTGTGTGGATCACAGAGGGGCAGGGGCTGGTACCATGGAGCAGGCAGGAACCCAGAGCACCATAACTGCGCTGTGAGCTCTCAGGTAGACCAGAGAGGTGAGGCAGGAACCTGGAATTTGGATGTAATTGCAGGGCTAGGATGGCACTGACACAGCCTCCTGTGTCACAGCTTCCATCGCTGCACGTGGGGCAGAATGAGCACCAAAGCACACGCAGGATCATGACTCACCTCCCACCTGTCCCCCCTTGCCTTGCCCTCAAGCCTTACTGCCGAGATACCACGTGTGTATCTGTGTGCTTGGGCACTCGACAGAGAGAGCGCTGAGATCTGCTCAGCTTTCTGCTTCCAGCAAATGTCCCACCTTCTGAGACTTACCAGATGCAAAACCCAGAATTCTCCTCCTAGGGAGAGGGAGCTGCCCTGCAGGAACGGCCAGGCATTGGCTGACCCTCCGGCCTGAGGCGATGACAACCGGGAAAGATTTTCCATGCCTTTTTTGTTCTACAAAAGAAAAAACAAAACAAAACAGGAAGACTGAAAGAATGGTTTAGAATTGACTCTTAATAAGGAAAGATAATTAAACGAATAATAGTGCTAACGATAATAATTACTAGATGCAGTAGTAAATTTCTTAAATGCAGCATTTCAACTAATCCTCACAAGGACCCTCTGAGGTTGACATCATTATCTCCATATTTGAGGTGGGGAAACAGAGGCAGAGAGGTTGAGTTGCTTGCCTGACATCGCACTGCTGGGAAGTGGCGCCAGTGTGGGAGCTGCCCTGGTTCATGTGGGACACAGGGACAATGACAATTGGCCACACAAGAATGTCCTTGGGCTCCCACTCCCAAATCCCACAACTTCCCCTGTGTTTCTCTCTATCCTTTCCCCTTTCTGAACCGTGAGGAAGGCAGAGGTGGCCCTGCCTGTCCAAGGCTTGGGCGTCCTGAGGGGCCCTTCTCCTCTCTCTGCTCCAGCTTTTCTCATTCCCCATTGCGTCCTCCCATCAGCACTTAATGTCTCACGTCTGCCATGAAAAAGAAAACAGACAAAAGCTCTCTTCCTGGGGGGGCTTCCTCCCCCTTCTCTGTGCTTCCTTCCTCTGCCACTAAATTTCTAGCAAGAACTTGGGTGAGTTCTCTGCGTCCACTTCACAGCCCGCTGCCTTCTGCATTCTGCCCCCATCAGCACGGCCTGGTCACCCATCAGCTCATAACTGACCCCAGCGTCTGCCTCTGTCCCTGTCCCGCTCGCCTTCTCGGAGGACTCGTGAGCGACCACTCGTTCCCGGCTGCAGCGCTCCCTCTCTCTGCCTTTCCTCACGACACCTCCTCCTGATTCTCCCTCTCTTCCCCCGAGCCGCTCCTTCCCAGTTTGCTTTACAGATGCTCCTCTTCCTGCCTACTCATAAGGCTGAATTTTAGGTGTCAGCTTGACTGGGGCGCGGAGTGCCCACGTACCCTGGGTTTGTCTATGAGGGTGCTTTTGGACCAGGAGCATTTGAATGGGTGGGTGGAGCAAGGCAGATGGCCCTCCCCAGTGTGTGTGTGGGCCTCAGCCAATCTGCTGCCGGCCTGAATAGAACACACGGCGAGGGAAGGGAGAATTCACCCTCTCTGCCAGGCTCCTGGAGCCGGAGCCGCAGTCTCCCGCTGTCGGACTCAGGCTAGAACTTACACCATCAGCTCTCTTGCTTTCCAGTCCTTTGGACTCAGACTGGAACTGGCTCTCCAGCTTGCTGATGGCAGATCTTGGGACTTCAGTCTTCATGACTGTGTGAGCCAATTCCTTATAATAAATCTCTTTATATAGGTATTTATATATAGTCTATGGGTTCTTTCTCTGGAAAAGCCTGAGTAATGCACCCTTCCACAGTGCTGGTGTCCCTGAGCACTCTTCGCTTCTCCTTGCTCCTGTAACCTCATGTCTGTGACAACAGAATTTGTGTCACATTGTCAATAAAATCCTTGAGGGCACAGATTGCGTCTTATTCATCTACCTAATCCATAATAGGTGCTCAGCAGGTGTTTGAATAAATGAATGAACAAACTACAAACTTGAAGACACAGAGAACCAAGCATAATACATAGGACCATGAGTGATTGTCATCCACCGTCCACGTCCTCCTGATTTTAGCGATGGGGACTGCCATCCAGGTGCAGAAAGCTAAAGATCCCCTCCCTGGAGACTAGACACAGTGGCTTACACTGTAATCTCAGCACTTTGGGAGACAGAGGTGGGAGCATCACTTGAGGCCGCAAGTTCACGACCAGCCTGGACAACGTATCGCGTCTCTACAAAACAATTTAAAACATTAGCCATCTGTGGTGACACACATCTGTGGTCCCAGCTATTGGGGAGGCTGAAGCAGAAGAATTTGCTTGAGCCCAAGAGTTTGGGGCTCCAGTGGGCTATGATCGTGCCATTGCATTCTAGCCTGGGCGACAGAGTGAAACACTTGTCTCTCAAAAAAAAAAAAAAAAAAAAAAGATAAAAATAAAAAATAAATAAAATAAAATAAAATAAAATCCCCTTTCTGGTCCTCTGCACCCATCACCATGAGTCCCGCTCACATCCTCGGATCATCACAGCAGGGGTGTGCCCTGGGCCCCTCGGACTTCCTCTGACCCTAAAGTTAAGGCTTTTACCTCCCCTGCTGTGGTTATTTTAAAAAATCTTTCATCCATTTTTGTCTCTGCATTGCATCACACTGCTAAAATGGAGTCTCTTCTCTCTGCTCAGAAAGGCCAGTGCTCAATTTTTCTTACCCATTACACTGCAGGAAATGGGCTTAGTCCCCCATGCTATAGTGACTCCAAGCTGGCTGAACTGGCATTTCTTCTGTTTGTGCCTGTTTGTTGTTGTTGTTGTTGTTGTTGTTATTTATTTGCATTTGGCATTTTTTTCTATTTGGCTACCACAGGCCTTGAGCCTCAGGACTTTACCATCACACTGGTAAGATGAGATAAGAGGTGCCTTACCTTACCATACTGCTTAAAGTAGTTTCCTTCCAGTCTCCTGCCTCAGTCCCTCTCTATTTCCCCCGTTTGTTTTCTTTATTAATTGTGGGCCAATGTTTGTCTCTGTCTGGACTGCCCCGCCTGCCCCTGCCCCAGAATGTAAACCCTTAAGATATGTACTTTGTCTTGCCAATAACTATATCCATAGCACCTAGGACACAACTTGACCCAATACATATTTATTGAATAAATATCACCATATGAATATTTCTGTATTTGTTGTTGTTGTGACTATGTGTAATATTCCGACCTGGACAAGACAGAGCTGTCTCATTTCTCTAGGTTGTCTGACTCTAAGGTCTTCCCTCTGGTCTCGAAACCCCTCTGTGCGCTCTTCTTAGTGTTCAGATGGGCAATGCCTCATGGCAAGACATCTGTAGGAAAATTTGAGGGTACAGATTGTGTCTTATTCTACCTGACCCATAATAGGTGCTCAGAAAGTGTTTTAACAAGTGAATGAATAAACTACAAACTTGAACACACAGAGTAAATCTCTTTTCATTCATGTTACTCTGCCATTTTCTTGATGGTTGACTTTTAGGTTGTATATAATTCAAGAACTAGAAAATATAAAGTTATGATTGGTAGACCATTATAGTCACCATGGAGTGGTTCCCATGGAATGGTCCTCATCGTTTTTGAGTTAATTTTTGTGTAAAGTATGAAGTGTAGGTCAAGGTTCATTTATTTTGCATATGGATGGCCAACTGTTCTGTTGGCTGAAAAGACTGCCTTCTCCACTGAATTGCTTTTGCACCTTTTAAAAAAGTCAGTTGGCCATTTGTGTGGGTCTGTTTCTGAATGCTCTGTTCTGTTCCATTGATCTAAGTGTCTGTCCCTTCACCAGTACCGGATTGCGTGTTTACTGTAGCTTTATAAGTCTTTGAATCAGGCAGTGTTTTTGGATTTGAATTTGGATTTGGATTCTTCCAACTTCATTCTTCTTTTTCAAAATTGCTTTAGCTATTTTAGTTCCTTTGCTTTGCCAGATTTTCAAATCAGCTTGTCTATCTCTATTTTTAAAAGTCTGCTGGAATGTATCTACTGGAATGGTATAAAATCTATACGTCAATTTTGGGAGAATGGACAACTCTACTATGTTGTGTCTTGTGGTTCATAAGCATGACCGTTTTTCATCTCCTTAGATATGCTTTGAGCCCAGCCTGGGCAACATGGTGAGACTCAATGTCAATTAAAAAGAAAAAAAAAAGAATGAGTACTTTTTTTTAGAATAAGTATGTCCCATGCAATACTTGGGACAGGCTTACACTAAAAAATTAGTCATTCTTTATCTGAAATTTGAATTTAATTAGGTATCTTACACTTTTGTTTACTAAATCTGGTAATATTAATTATTTCATTTTGGGCTATGACAAATGGTATTTTTTTAAATTTTGGTTTTTAATTGTCCATTATTGGTATAGGCAAATATGCTTAATTTTTTGTGTTGACCATGTAGCCTGTGATATTTCTGAATTTACTTATTGGTTCTAAGAGGCTTTACATTTTTTATTTTATTTTCAAAATTCCTTGCGATTTGCATGTTGTCTTCAAAGGTTGACAGTTTCGTTTCTTCCTGTCTGTTTTTTGTTCTTGTGCTATTGCACTGGCTAGGATTTCTAGTGTGATATTAAGTAGGAGTGGGGAAGGTGAAGTCCTTGCCTATTTGCCATGTTAGGAGGCAACTATTCAGTTTTTCCTTTAGATGATGTTAGTTGTAGTATTTTTGCAGATACTCTATATCAGGCTGAGCTAGTTTCTTTCTGTTCCTAGTTTGCTGAGAGTTGTTATCATGAGTGGATGTTGAATATTGTCCATTTTCTTCTACATTTATAATCATATTGTTTTTCTATTTCCTCCCTTCTTCTTGCTTTGGGTTTATTTTCCTCTTCTTTTTCTAGTTTTTTAAGGGTTCAGCTTAGATTATTTGGCTGAGAACTTTCTTCTCTTCTAGTCTAAGCATTTTAATGCTCAGCACTGCTTTAGCTGCATCACACACTTTTTTTTTTTTTTTTTTTAGATGGAGTCTTACTCTGTCGCCTAGGCTGGAGTGCAGTGGCATGATCTCATCTCACTGCAACCTCCGCCTCCTGGGTTCAAGCAATCCTCCTGTCTCAGCCTCCCAAGTAGCTGGGATTACAGGTCCGTGCCACCATGCCTAGCTAATTTTTGTATTTTTAGTAGAGACAGGGTTTCACCATGTTGGCCAGGGTGGTCTTGAACTCCTGACCTCAGGTGATCGGCCTGCCTCGGCCTCCCAAAGTACTGGGATTACGGGCATGAGCCACCACACCCGGCCTCCCCATACATTTTGATATGTTGTATTTTCACTTTTTTTTCAATTCAAAATACTTTCTAATTTCCCCTGAAACTTCTTTTTGGAACCATTATTTAGAAATATGTTGCTTCATTTTCACAAATTTGGAGATTGTTGTTATCTTTCTGTTATTTATAGTTTAATTCCATTATATTCCATACTTGGTATGATTTTAATTCTTTTACTTTTGTTACGGTTTGTTTTATGATCTAGTGTGTAATCTATCTTGGTGAATGTTATATTTGCACTTTAAAAGTATTTATAGTTTGCTGTCGTTTTGTATACTGTTTTATAAATGTCAATTGGATACAGTTGATATATGGTATTGTTCATTTCATCTACATCCCAGCTGGTTTTCTACTAATTCTATTTATGAACAAGAGTTGATTGTGGAAAATCTAACTAGATTTGTGGATTTGTTTATTTTTCCATTTAGTTTTGCCAGTTTTTGCTTGTTGTTTTTGTTTTTTTAAAGAGATGAGGTCTCGCTCTGTTGCCCAGGCTACAGTATAGTGGTGCAATCACAGCTCACTGCAGCCTGAACTGCTGGACTCAAGGGATCCTCCTGCCTCTGCCTCAGCCTCCCAAGTAGTGAGGGCTATAGGCATGTACCACCACACCCGGCTATTTTTAAATTTTTTGCAGAGAAGGGGTCTTGCTATGTTGCCCAGGCTGGTCTGTAACTGCTGGGCTCAAGCAGTCCTCCCACGTGGCATGCTTCTTGTATTTTGAAGCTCTATTTTTAGGTGCATATACATATAGGATTGTTTTGGCTTCTGATTTACTGACCCTTTTATCATTACATAGTTTTTCTTTATTTCTGACTATTTTCTTTGCTGTAAAATCTACTCTGATATTGACACTTAGCTTTCTTTGGTTTGTGTTTGTGTAACATATTTCATCTTTTTATTTTTACTATCATAATATAGAATATTTATATTTAATGTAATTAGTGGTATTTTCGATTTAGTCCTACCATTTTATTATTTGTATTCTATTTCTTTTCTCATTCTTGTTTCATTCTTCTGTTTCCTCATTCTTGCCTTTTGTTAGGTTATTGGATTATTTTTAGTCCCTTTAATTATTATTTATCTCCTTGTGTGGTTTCTACTTATTGCTCTAGGGATTACAATGTAGAGGCTTAACTTCTCACACTTTACTTAAAATCAGTATTTTACCACTTGAGTGGAGTGTGGAAATCTTACCACCATATTGGAATCTTTACCCACCCCACGCCTCTTATTACTCTTGTCTTACATCGATATACATTGAAAATTCCATCAGACAATGTTATAATTTTGTCTTTTAACTGTCAAATGCGGGTTAAATAACTTAATAGGAACAGAAAAGTCTTTTATATTGACCTAGATATGTACCATTTCCGTTGCGTCCTTCATTCCTGATGTTTCAGGCTTCCTTGTGGAATCACTTCCCCCTTCTGTCTGCTGAACTCCCTTTAGCAATTATTCTAGAACGTGTCTGCTGGCAACGAATTCTCTTATTTTTTCTTTATCTGAGACTGTCTTTATTTTACTTTCTTACTGATGGATATTTTCAGTAAATACAGAATCATGGGTTGACGCCGGTTTTCCATTCAGCGCTTTGAAGATATACACATCCCTTTTTGCTCTCGTGGTTTTTTAATGAGAAATCCAGTCAATTGAACCATTGTTCCCCCTTCGGTAATAAGTTTGCTCAGTGTGAGATCAGCCAACACTGTCTTACTGTCATTGACTGCTTTTAATCATCACATGTCTTAAATCTAGTATGGAGCCTAAACCCCTCAAATGCACTACTTCAGGTAGGTCTCCTGTGCTCAGGTCCCAATTCTTGTCGGTTCAGTAAACTAACTTTGAGAAAGAAGGGAGTAAACATAGATTATCCTCCTAAGCTTACCGACCCAACTTCAAAACCACATCTCCACCCAGGGACCTGGATTCCCTTTCACCGTGTCCACTGTGTCTTTATTTCCCTCTCTCTCCATCCTTTCCCTTGCTGTCACTGACTGATATTTGAAGGGTAGAATTACTAGGAAAGAGAATAAACCTGGATGTCTCTTTCCTATAGTTATAAATTATGTGACAGGTTAACAGTGAGCCCTAGGCTTTATTCTGTCTTGAATTTGTAGATAAAGTCTCTAAATTCCCTCAGGCGGACATAAAACAACAACCTGTTTTAGCTTTTTGGGTGAACCGAGCTCAGTCTGCCAGGAGCCTTTATAAACAGGGCCGTGGGAGTGTTGGAAGGCCTGTCCAGGCCTGACGGCTGCTGGTGGTGACAGCCGGAGACAGTTTTGACAGACGCTTATAAAAAAGAAAAGAACAGAAAAACAGGCTGTGAGAGTTCATAGGCCGATTAAGTAGAACATTTCATCTCATTCCTTGTGTTGTTCTCCCAGGGACATAGAACTAGGTTTTCCTCCACGGGCCGTGTGCTTCACCTGGGACACAAGGCGGCTGTGGAAGGACTGCAGGGAGGTGCCAGGTCTTGCCTCCGGGACGGCCGTCTGTGGCATAACCCTGCATCGGTAGCAGCAGTTCCTGCTTTTTCAGAAATGCAGGAGCACTGGCTCTAGTAGGCATCTACTTCCAAAGAACAGTGTGTGAAACATACCCTCCTTTCCCCAAAAACCCTTATTAAGCATCATTAAGTGCAAGACACTGCCCACAGCTGAATGATCACATTGAAAATGGCTGTGATGCATATTGGTGCTAATCAGAGTGACACAACTCCACGAAGCATATGTAAGAGTGAAATTCTTTCTTTAATTTTGAAAGGAACTCTAAGGATAAAAGGGAAAATGCCCACAGTCCAAACCTCTACTGTCTGCTTGGGATTTCTTCTGAGTTCTCACCTATGTGACTGAGCAAGTTGAGCACATCTTTGTTGGAAATAATGCCAAGGAGGCGTTGACATTGGATCCTTTTTAAGTGTGACGTCGATGAGTTCGGGGAGTGTTCCTCATCCCTTTTGAGCTACGCAGAAGCAGAGCTCTAGTGTCTCCACGACTCTTGTAACAGCTCCCCTCAGCGTGTGTCTCTTCAGAATCAGGCTCTTTGCACATGAGGCTCGCTCCTAATCAAGCAGATCCTTTTTATGGCTAAGGAAATGTGCGCCTAAAGAATTCTGCCAAGGCCCTGTGCTACAGAGTTAGCCCTGGTATTTCTGGCTCAAGGCAGGTGGTTGCTCCACAACTCCACCCAACATCTTTTTCATGACTGTTTTTGTCTTTTTCACGGTGTTACCCTCAAACTGTCAAGAGGAGACTCTCGTTTGCTTGGAGACTTTGCTTTCTTGGAAGTCCTGGAACACCTGCCAAATGCTCCTGCACTTTCAGGTCCGCTTAGGTGCCTTTGACCTCTCCCTCACCGCCTGTCTGCACCTGCACCGTGGCTCTGCTGGTTGGCAGAGTCTGCATGTCATTGTCTTTGCATTCAGGGTTGAGCCCCAGCTGGGATACTGTAAGCACTCAGTATGACAGAGCCTTCCCCCTTCCTCAGCTCACACCATTCCCGACAGTCCTTCTGCCCACCTCCCAGCTCCTGACCTTGCTTCATAGTACCCTGCCTGGCTTTCTTCAGTACTCTGCACTCTCTCTGACTGACAGGTCTTTGAAGGCATCTGAAATCTCTCCTGCCCTCCCAGCCGCACATCTGGGTTGCAAGCCCTCTGTGCTCCAGTGCCCTGATGCAGACTGCGCAGACCACAACACGTTTCCTCTCTGCATCTCCACTACTAGACCTGACCCTGAGGACAGTGAGCACTCAGAAAGTACCCCATGCCCAGCAGTAGGCAAAGCCCTGGGAATGCAACTGTGCATGGGAAACAGTTCTTGTCTTCAGGAGCTCCTGGGCTATTAAATTACAGTTGATTAAATCTTGGTTCTTTGTTGCCAAGACAAACAGTATGAAAAGGATGGAAAGTGTCCCTTGTTTCAGCGGTGCCATGGTCACTGGTGGCACGTGAGGGTGGGTGGTCTTGCAGAGGACCAGGAGGCAGGGGCAGATGGGTATGAAGGCAGTGGCGGTGGGCACAGCTGTTGATGAGTTTGGCACCGAGGCAGGGGTTGGAGAGCTTGTGGAGGGGAGCCAGAGGCAGGGGAAGTGAACGCAGTGATCTATTAAAGCTGTTACTGCTTTCGTTGTTATTAACAATGGGAGATTTGACCACATTTAAAAGGTGGCAGAGAAAAGATATCGTAGCGGAGACTGAAGTGTAGAGGAGGAGGGCTCCTTGGTGAAATGAATGTGCTGCATTAGTTTCTTGTGGCTGTTGTAACAAACGACCACAAAATAGCAGAAACGTCTTCGCTTGCAGTGCTGGAGGCCAGAAGTCTGCATTCGAGGTGTCGGTTGGCTGCACTCCCTCTGAAGGGCTGCCTCTGTGGTCACATCACCTTCTCCTCTTCTCTGTTAACTTTCCCTGTACCTCACTTTTTCTTTTTTTAGAGACGGGATTTCGCTGTGTTGCCATGGCTGGTCTCGAACTCCTGGACTCAAGTGATCCTCCTGCCTCAGCCTCCTGAGTGGAGACCACCACATCTGGTAACCTCCTTCTTATAAGGACGCTTCTGATGACATTTAGGGCCCACCCGCATAACCCAGGATGATCTCATCGCAAGGTCCTTAACTGAATCACACACCTGCAAAGAACTTTTCTCCAAGTAAGGTAACATTTAAAGCTTCCCACGATTTGGACCCGCAGTCCTGGGGGCTGTTATTCAGTCTGTTACCATCTGTGAAGAATAGGAGGCACGGGGTGGGATCCTCCTGTGGGTGGAAGCGTGCAGCTGGGCAGGAGGAGGGGCCCTGTCCACTGTTAGAAGAGGAGCTGCAAGGATGGGTAGAAATGCAGACAAGTTCGGAACAGGAGCTGGGGGTGCAGAGTTGGCGGGGAGAACTGGTAGGAAAGGGCTCAGAAGAAGATTGAAGACTGTGTGAAATCACTTTTTTTTTTTTTGGACACAGAGTCTTACTCCATCGCCCAGGCTGGAGTGCAGTGGCAAGATCTTGGCTCACTGCAACCTCCGCCTCCCGGGTTCAAGTGATTCTCCAGCCTCAGCCTCCCGAGTAGCTGGGATTACAGGCACACGCCGCTGCGCTCGGATAAATATTGTATTTTTTTAGTAGAGATGGGGTTTCACCAAGTTGGCCAGGCTGGTCTTGCACTCCTGACCTCAGGTGATCTGCCTGCCTCAGCCTCCCAAAGTGTTGGGATTACAGGCGTGAGCCACCGTGCCCGGCCATGAAATAACTGAGAGAATTAGAAGTGACTGGAGATAGGGAGGAGAACTTCCAGGCACTGCGAGGGCCACTTGTAGCGGGAGGCCATGGATTGGTGGTGGCACCAGACCCATGCTAGGGAGACATTCTCTGACAGTTGAAGCAGCCTGGGTGTGCATGTGCGTGTGAACATAAGGCAGAGAGCTGACTCAGAATAGTCCCGGTTTAGCAGAGCAGGTTTGCAGGGAGGATACGGCGGGATCAAGGGTGCTGGAGCAAGTGCGGTTTAAATGATGGCACAGAAATGGTTTAGGCTGCACAGGACAGTAGGAAATACAGGGAGGAGTCTGGACTGACTAAGGGATTGGCCATCTCGGAGCTGTCAAAGAGCAAGTATGGTGGCTGTCGCTGAAATGACAGAGTTAAAATTCCAGAATTGCCAGAGCTCGGGGCGAGGAGCCAGGGGCCTGGGTCTGTTTGTGGCGTCCGTGGCTGAGAAGAAAGGGGGTAAAGAGCTCTGGAGCCAGCCTGGGAGATGGGCCACCCAAGTGGCAGATGAAATCTTCCAGGACCACCGCAGGACTTACAGAAGGAGGGGGAACAGGCCTCAGGACCCATGGCCTTCTGGTGAGCATAGAACACACCCAACTCCAGGTTTCAAACCTAACTTTGGTTTCTTCAACGCAGACCTCTGCCGAGGCCCCAGATGGTAGGGAAGTTAGCATGTGTGTCAGCTGCTGTTCCATATCGGGCGGCAGTTTGTTCTATGTTGAAAAGAGGTAGCTAAAGGTTAGCACAAACCTATGACAGGCAGTTTCAGAACAAAGGAAGAAGACATGGTCTGTTCAGCACTTCCGGCCCGATGTATGGTTCTGTTGCATAGGATAGACATTTATTTGTATGAGGGCAGGTCTTTGCCCAGGAGGTCTGCTGAGCTTAGACTGGGTAGCTGATGGGAGCCCCAGCAGCCACGGTGAGAATAAACACAAAGCGAGGGGCTGGCAATGGATGGCTGGGGAACAGCCTACTGGATCTCTGGGCTGACGGGCCAGAGAACCTTCCTTATGACTGTCTGGGCTGGGTTTACCTTCCAGCAGCAAACCTGCTAGTGGGAGAGTCAGAAACTTCAAACAAGGGAGGGCCTCGAACCCAGTAGTATAAGGTGGTCATGTTCTAGAGGTGATGTTTGACTCTCAGAATTCATATTATATATGAAGTAAATCAAAACATAGAAATAAATACAAAGCATCAAGGCAATGATTTCTTAAAACACATACATCTTTAACCATTATTGTATATTTTGCCTTACAGTTTGCAGAGTCCTCTTTCCAAAATTAACAGGGTGAGGTTTCAAGTTCTTCTTTTATAGCATATTTGGTCACATCTAATTTCTGCTCCAAAGTTAATGATTCCAAAGCAAAGTTTATACCACTTGCACAGAGTGAACACTTGGATGACATTTTTATAGGTTCTGAAAATACTTTAAACTGTAATGTTAGTGAATGACAAAATAATAGCCCACTCATCAACCAGATCCCTCTAAGGGCTTCTAAGTTTTAAGCACAGCCTGGCTCAGGGTGTGATAAGCCCAGGGATTTCAGCTAAAACGGGGCCACCCTGGAAAGCAGCATATGCACCACTTATAATCACCCCCTCCCACCAGCTTTGAAATGGTGTGATTTTGATGAATTCTTACAACCTGGAAACATTTGAATTACCAGATTTTGCAAACCAAGTGAGGCTTTATTCATATTTTATGTGGCACCATCTCAACTTTGCATGATTCACATTAGCATGAAATGTATCCTTTTAGTCATCCAATCTTTTTGCAGCAACTTCTGGGCCCCAGACCCTATTTTGTAGGCCCTGGAGATTCAGCAGTGAACAAAACAAAGCCCTCACCCCCAAGGACTTTATAGTCTAATGGAGAGACTGAAAATAAACAAATAATAGATACATAAGGTGATGCCAGCGAAGGGTAAGTTCTGTGAATAATGTAAAGCATGAAAAGGGACAAAGGAGGCTAGACAAGAGGTGCCATTTCAGGTAAGGCACCAGAGGGAGCTGTGCAGATATTGGAGGGAGAGCATTCTAGACAGAGGGTGCAGCAAGCAACAGGTGCATCATTGTGACTATTTAGTTTATAAAGGACAGGGTCTGGCATTGACATAGAAGGTGGATTAAACCCACTAGTTATGGCATCAAAGCCCAGTTTTGGCCAGGCAGAGTAGCTCATGCCTATAATCCCAGTATTTTGGGAGACTGAGCTGGGAGAATCACTTGAGGCCAGGAGTTAGAGACCAGCCTGGGCAACAGACCAAGACCTCATCTCTACAAAAAATAGACATAAATTTTAAAAATGTGGGAGGATTGCTTGAGCCCAGAGTTTGAGGCTTCAGTGAGCTATGATCGTGCCACTGCACTCTAGCCTGCTGACAGAACAAGACTCTGTCTCAAGAAAACAAACTAAAAAAATCCCTCAACTCTACCACCTACTGTGTGTCTTCAGGCGAGTAATGTAATTAATCGTTCCAAGTTTCTATGTTTGTTTATCTGTTGAGTCAGGATGATAGTAACCCTTGGTTCATGGGGTTGTGGTAAGACCCTTATCTCTGACCCTAACACACAGGACGTGCCCCAAACAAGAGGGCTGCCACTGTTAGTATAATCACCACGAACAGTAAGCCCTTTGAAAGCAACATTTGTGTGGTTGCTACTGTCAACGCATGGAACTTGGGCAGAGTACAGAGGCTTGTTTCTGCTGGTAAATGTCTCCAAAATGTAAACACATCTGTGGATGTTCAAACATACTCCCTCCCCTCCTGACAAGTGCTGCTCAGGGCCCAGGGCAAGAGAGCTCAGCTCAGAGCAGCGTGGGAGAGTGGAGATTGAAGTGTAAACAGGACCTCGGCGTAAGAGGATGTGTTCACTGCTTTCCCGTGCAGACCCCTCACCAACTGGGTCTCCGGCTGGCAAAATGAATCCTCCCTAAGCACTGCTGCTGTGGCAGGCAGAGCCCATGGCACTGTGCACGGAGCCAGGCCCAGCCTGCGTGGCAGCTACTGACTCTCCACTGCAGGTGCTATCTGTAGAGCTGGCCAGCAGCTGCCTCCTCACAGCTCCTAGATGTCCAAATGCCCTGAACCTTTAGCCCGGCCTGAGGTGACCAGAGCCATTGGGTAGAGCACCTACTGAGTACAAAGCAGAGAACTATGGTTGGCAAAAGGGAGCACTTAGGTTTCTCTACATCTGAAGTGTAAGAACTCATTCTTACCTGATTCCTGTTGGTGCATGCCAGCCGTGTAATAATTGCCTGTTAGCCTTCCTGTCTCTCTCGTCAGACTGTGAGCTCCTTGAGGGCAGAAGCTATGTTCTTGTGTCCCTAACGCCAAAAGCCTAATCGATGTTTAAAAATGAGTAAATGGATGAATGACTCAGATGTCATGAAAAGAATTCACAATAATCATTGGCCTTAATATGACTGTATAATTATTTTGCACTTTATAGTTTACAATTTATAGATCATGTTCTTATTTTATTTTATTTTACTTTTGAGACAGAGTCTCTAAAGTCATCTAGCCTTACTGCTGCTATGCTTGATGGCTTTTATGTTAGAAAAGCTTGGCCCAGACAGCCACGCTCTGTCAATAGTAGCTTTCTCGTTGTTTCCTGCTTGGCAAATTGACCCACATTCTCATGCCTCCCTCAACCTTCAGATGTGCACAGGTGTATACAGGTGCATCATGGCTACTTACCTGGGAAGGTTTTCTTCTGTGCTTTCAGGTTTGTAGCTATTTTTGAGATACTGGGTGTGCAGGTGGAAGTGGTGCCTACAGAATTTGGGGAATGGGGCAGGTGGAAGGTAGTGGGATTTGAGGGGTGCTTGGAAAACCTTGGTGAGGAAGAGAATCTTGAGCCAGAGTCTGTTAGAAAGGAAGGCCCTGCTGCCCAGGCTCAGTGGCTCATGCCTGTAATCCTAGCACTTTGGGAGGTCAAGGTGGGCAGATCACCTGAGGTTGGGAGTTCAAGACCAGCCTGACCAACATGGAGAAACCCCGCCTCTACTAAAAAAAAAATTTTAAAAATTAGCCGGGCGTGGTGGCGCATGCCTATAATCCCAGCTACTCAGGAGGCTGAGGCAGGAGAATCACTTGAACCCAGGAGGTGGGGATTGCAGTGAGCCGAGATTGCACTATTGCACTCCAGCCTGGGCAACAAAAGCAGAACTTCGTCAAAAGAAAAAAAAAGAGACAGGAAGGAAGGAAGGGAGGAAGGGAGGAAGGGAAGGAGGGAGGGAGGGAGGGAGGCCCCGCTGCACCCCAGGCAGCCGGAAGAGTCCTAGAGGGGATTGTGGGGTAGGGGAATTTTCCTGGACCTAGGGAAACAGGTGCTTCTTTGGAATGGTCTGCAGAATGCTGACCACCCTGTTCTCCTTCGTGTATTGGGTGAGGCCTGGCCTGGCCACTCTGTATTTGCAGGGTCTGCAGATATTTTCAGTAAAGAGCTAGATAGTAAATATTTCAGGCTTTGCGGGCCATACGACCTCTGTCACAATCGCTTCACGGCTGTTTGATGCAGAAGCAGCCATAGACCGACTGTACATAAACCAATGGGCCTGGCTGTGTTCCGGGAAAACTTTATTTACAAAACAAGTCACAGCTAAGTTTCACCTGGTAGTTTGCCAACTTCTGCTCATGCAATGGTGTTCCCAACTCTCTGGTGAATGCCACACACTCCCCACACCTCCCCACTGCAGCAGAAGCCATAGCATGACCAGGGCAACAGTAATGCCCCGTAGCTGCCATTTACCCAGAGTTCACTTTGAAGCAGGCACTGGGAGAAGAGCTTTACTTCGTTTAATCTCCTCAACAACCCAATGTTGGTTTTCTTGTGATTTTCACAGATCATGGAACAGGTCTCAGAGAGGTTAAATAACTTGCCCAAGGCCACTCATCTGGGCTTAGTTGATGAAATCAGACTGGTGGGCAGAAACTTGACCTTCACAGTTAATTATCATGACCAATCCTCACACCCACGTCTTATTTTAAAGATTTTTTTAATCTTTTTTTTTTTTTTTGAGACAGAGTTTTGCTCTGTTGCCCAGGCTAGAGTGCAGTGGCTCGATCTCGGCTCACTGCAAGCTCCGCCTCCCAGGTTCACGCCATTCTCCTGCCTCAGCCTCCTGAGTAGCTGGGACTACAGGCGCCCACCACCACGCACGGCTAATTTTTTGTATTTTTAGTAGAGATGGCGTTTCACTGTGTTAGCCAGGATGGTCTCGATCTCCTGACCTCGTGATCCACCCTCCTTGGCCTCCCAAAGTGCTGGGATTACAGGCGTGAGCCACTGCGCCTGGCCCTAAAAAATCTTAAGAATAGCTTTTTGAGGAAGACACAGTAGCAGGTGCTGTGGAGCTGTGGTCCGTCTGCTCCTGCTCCCAATTCACCACTGTTGGCTCTCACCAAGGCACGAGTCCGTCAGGAGCCACGCTGCAGCCATGGCTTTTAAAGACCCAGAAAAACACCTGTGGAGCTGGAGGTGGTGATTCACTGCATTCTAATCAAGCTGCTAGAGAAAAATAAAAAGCTTGTGGCAGCAAGGGCATAGTTTATTCCTGAAGCACAGGCGTGTGCGGCTTAACCCTTTCCTGGCATGGCTTTAGGTCCTATTTATAGTCTGGTATCTCATTGCCACAGTCTGTTCTGTCAGCCTTATGATCTTTACTTTAAGATCACTCTAAAGTAAAGTGATCTAACTTTACTCTAACGAGTCGCCACATAAAATCCCCAGAGAAGATGTGTGCTGACTTGGTCAGAGGAGCAAAGGAAAAGAATCCCGAAGTGAAAGAACTGGTTCGGATGCCTACCAAAACGTTGAGAATCACTACACAAAAAGCTCCTTGTGATCAAGGTTCTAAGACGTGGGGTTGTTTTCGGATGAGAATCCACAAGTGACTCACTGACTTGCACAGCCTTTCTGAGCTTGTTAAGCAGATTACTTCCATCAGTATTGAGCCAGGAGTTGAGGTTGACGCCATCATTGCAGATGCTTAAGTCAACTATTTTAATAAATTGATTCCTAGTTTTTTAAAAAAAGAATAGACTCAGCCACTTTACCGGTCTGTGGCACCAGACAAGTTACTTCACTTTTCCATAATTTTGTTTCCTCAGCTGTGAAATGGGGATCTGAGCACCCTTACCTTTGTAAACTAAACATAAAATCCTAAGCCCTCCCACCCCCCACACTGGCTGAATAGACCCCCTCTTAGCCCAGGGGACCCCAGAAAAAGCTTAAAAACTGAGTTCCCAGCCATGATGGATGAGAGGTCAGACACGCCTCATTATACCTGCTCCCTTTTGCAGTTTAGACACAACTGATGGGCATTCATGTTAAAGTAAAGATCATAAGGCTGACAGAACAGACTGTGGCAATAAGATACCAGATTATAAATAGGACCTAAAGCCATGCCAGGAAAGGGTTAAGCCGCACACGCCTGTGCTTCAGGAATAAACTATGCCCTTGCTGCCACAAGCTTTTTATTTTTCTCTAGCAGCTTGTTTAAGTGCTGGTCTTGAGATAAGCAATAATAAAACAGTTTTCAGCCTACCAGTCATCAGATGCTGACAAACTGACCCTCAGCCCCTGTGCCACCAGCCATAACTACAGCTTTGATTGGACAAGAGACTAACTTCTGTAACTTTCTCCTGATAAGATCACTGACCGTGGACTGGTTCTGGCCGGTTTAGGGAGGCTGCGCACTGCAACCTCCTCCTCCTGGGTTCAAGCGATTCTTGTGCCTCAACCACCCAAGTAGCTGGGACTTCAGGCGCACACCACCATACCTAGCTAATTTTTGTATTTTCAGTAGAGACAGGGTTTCACCATGTTGGCCAGGCTGGTCTCAAACTCCTGGCCTCAAGTGATTCACCTGCCTCAGCCTCCCAAAGTGCTGGGATTGCAGGCGTCAACCACCACACCTGGCCCCATTTAATTCTTTTAGATGCTGATGGGATTCAACTTGCTTTCCAATTTTTTTTTTTTTTTTTTTTTCACTGCTGGTGTATAGAAATACAACTGATTTTTGTGTGTTGACTTTGCAAGGGCATGAGACTTTGCTGTATTTGCTGCAACCTCTGCCTCCCGTGTTTAAATGATTCTCCTGCCTCTGTCTCCCAAGTAGCTGGGACTACAGGCACACGCCACCATACCCGGTTAATTTTTTGTATTCTAATAGAGACAGGATTTTACTGTGTTGCCCAGGCTGCTCTTGAACTCCTGAACTCAGGCAATCCACCCGCCTCAGCCTCCTACAGTGCTGAGATTACAGGCATGAGCCACTGAGCCCTGCCCCAATCTTGTGATTTTTTTTTAGTGAACACCTTTTAGGGTGATTGTTTGGTTAGAGTTAATTACTGTCTTTTAAGTGTTTAGATAGTGGCTGGCACATAGCAAATGTTCAATGGGAGGTTGCTATTAATATTGCTGTTATTAATATTACCTTAGAAAATTTGAAAAATGAAGATTATACAGCAAGAAATGAAAAATACCTTTAACTTCCCCATCCAGAGGCAGTCATTGTTTACATTTTATACTTTTTTTCTAATCATTTTGAGGTCTATATTTTAATATAGTTGATATATACATAGATATTAACATTTTTATCATTTATCATACAAATCACATGTAAATTATAGAATACACATTTTTTAAAAGTCACTACACAAAGAAAACGACTTTTCTTGTTTATATTTATGTGTGAATGTGACTATCATATGATTTTATATGTTGACCTCTAAATGTTACATCATAAAACCTCCCAGCCGGGCTTGGTGGCTCACGCTTTGGGAGGCCGACGTGGGCGAATTACCTGAGGTCAGGAGTTTGAGACCAGCCTGGCCAACGTGGTGAAAACCGGTCTCTACCAAAAATACAAAAATTAGCCGGGCGTGGGGACACGCACCTGTAATCCCAGCTACTTGGGAGGCAGAGGCAGGAAAATTGCTTGAGCCCAGGAGAGAGAGGTTGCAGTGAGCTGATACCTTGCCACTGCACTCCAGCCTGGCCAACAGAGCAGACTGTGTCTCAAAACAAAACAAAACCAACCAACCAACCCTCCCCCTGCTCCACAATGTCCGTAAGGTCCGTTAGTGCCCCGCGGCTTGGTGTGGAGGTGAGTGGCCAGCCCTAGCTGGTCATCAGGCCCCTGTATTGCGAGTGGTTTCCCTCTGCTGGGGCCTCTTCGCGCAGGCTCCCCGGCGCCTTCCAGCAGGTCCTGGAGCTGGCAGGGGCACTCGGAGATTTCGTAGTGACAGTCCCCGGGCCGCCAAAGCGGCAGATCTGTGAATTCTGAAAATGGGGAGCAGAGCGGCGGAGGTGAGAAAGGGCCCACCTTGTTTCCACCTCACGTCCCCTTTCTGCAGAGCCTCGCTGGGGGGCCTGGAGTAGGAAGGAGACTCCCACACAACTCTGGCCCAGCCCACTTTGCTGAGGTCCAGGAATGCCTCCCTCATCTGCTCCATCCCCTCACTTGTGTTTCCCCGGCTTTCGTGGCCAGGGCAGGGCCCGTGGGGGAGGCTCCCACGCTGGGAGGGGAGCGGCCCGCAAGCAGAGGGCACTCGGTGCACGTGGGTTCTGCCTCTCTTCCCTCTCCCGATGTCTCCGACTCTCTCCCTAGGCCGGTGCTACTCTCCCTCTTGCTCTGTCTCCCTCTCTGTTGCCCTCCTTGCTGCTGTGACCGTCATGGGGCTCTGGAGACCAATCCATCCACACTGACTTTTTTCTCTATCCTCAGATGGGCAGTGTGTAGAACTGCCCTAATTCAAATGGCCGTTTGGAAGTGCTTTCCTACGGGGGCTGGTTATGGGAAGTGAGTCAGTGGGGAAGGCTCCTCATGGAAGAAGAGGTCCTCAGCCTTGCCCTCTGTCCTGGCGCACTCTGAAGGCAGCAGCTGCTGTCCTTGGCGCAAGGAAGCTTTGGGAGAGAAGCTGAGAGTGCGGCCCGCATCTGTGCGCCCGCGGTGTGGTGGTAGATGGAGCTCTCGGCCTCCACGTGTGGCTACCGCACAAACCAGCCAGCATTTCCCAAATGCTGTATTCTGTCCTGGGCGGGTGGTTTTTATCTGGAGCCACCGCGATTTTGTCTTGACTTCCTAGCATTGTTGAGGTGGTAACTTTTAGGGCTGAAATTGGATATGACTTTAGAAGAATATTTAGTTTCATGGAAAAGAATGGAATCCAGATACCAGCAATGCAGTCTTTAATATTCTTATCGTGTTCTTTTGATATTAAGGAGCATTTTTCAAGCTCCTGTCAATTCCCTGGCATTAGGCTCTCATGTGCTAAGACACGTGCACAATGCACACCTCAAACATTTACCAGCTACCTCGGTTCACCTCGTACGTTATCCCAGAAGGCTATGTTTTGCTATGCCTTTGCACATATGAGCTTTTCTATATTAAAAACCCAGTTATTCAATATCCCAAACACATCTAATCCTCCTGGTTCAAAATGCCAAAGAATGGGTTTAATGAAGAAAGCATTATCTCTGTGCGAAGACCTTAAACGGAAGCTGCCAAATCCTGCAGAACCGACTCCTCTCAGTACCAGGAATGACTGGTTTAGCATTGCTGCGATTTCCAAAGCCGTACGTGTAGATGAGAAAGTCCAAATGTATTTCTAGAAGTGATGCAGAATTAAGAAGTCTATATATTCGATCACATTTTCAACTTTTCCTTTTTTTTTTTTTTTGAGACGAAGTTTCTCTCTTGTCGTCCAGGCTGGAGTGCAGTGGCACCATCTCAGCTCACTGCAACCTCCACCTCCCAGGTTCAAGCGATTCTCCTGCCTCAGCCTCGCGAGTAGCTGGAATTACATGCGCACAGCACCACACCTGGCTAATTTTTGTATTTTTAGTAGAGATGGGGTTTCACCATGTTGGGCAGGCTGGTCTTGAACTCCTGACCTCAAGTGATCTGCCCGCCTTGGCCTCCCAAAGGGCTGGGATTACAGGTGTGAGCCACCGCACCCGGCCATTTTAAATTTTTTAATAAACACATGTCTCGAAGGACCTACATCTCAAAGGCAGGAAAGGATGGTCTAGGATTTAAGGGTGTAAAATATTGCTCCCCTGTGATGTTCAGCACCAACGCAAACCAACAGCAATAAGCCCCATCCATCCACGCAGGTGTTACGACTTTCTGTATGATTTCAGATCATGCTCTTCCCACCATTTACAATGGCACACCATCCCCAGTGCTTCCCAGCCCCCCTCCACAAGCAAACTGCAGGCTTTTTCAGGGTACAGTGCCATATGCATTGTAGTATTTTTGTATTTCTTAACCATGTAACATGTGCAAAACTGTACTACTGTCTTTATTCATTTTTAATGTGTCGCTGGTGATGGTTAGAATTTTTCCCCCAACCCCACTTACTCCCAGAAGCCCGTGCTGCTTACTGAGTGATTTTGTGGTGTGTGGAATTTTTAGGAACACATACGTCACATTTGTATTTGGAAATGGTTTGTCAGCTGCATTACTTAATTAGGCTTAGTAATCTTGCCACATGGCCCTGAGTGACTCATGAGGTGTGGGGAAGGGATAGGAACAGGGGAGTTTGTGCCTGTTCCAAGATTTTGAGGAGCCTTTCACCTATTTATTTACCATTTTTGCCCTTTATCTTTTTATCGTATAAATTTAAGGTGTACAACATGATGTTTAATATGCACATTGAAATGATTATAGTCAAGCAATTAACATATCCATCACATAGTTACCTTTTTTTTTATTGGTAGTAAGAGTACCTAAAATCTTCTCTCTGCAGATTTTCAGTCTACAATGCAAATTAACCATAGTCCTCACGCTGTGCATTAGACCTCTAGACTGACTCATCCTATGTAAGCTATAACTTAGGATTCTTTGACCTACTTCTTGCCGATTCCCCCATTCCTGGTAACCATGATTCTATTCTCTGCTTCTATTTTTTTTTTTTTTTAAGATTCCACATATAAGTGAGATTATGCAGTACTTGTCTTTCTATGTCTGGCTTATTTCACTTAGCACAATGTCCTCTGGGTTCATCTTTTTTGTTTCTAAACAAAAAAGGATGATAGGAATCTTTTTTTCCTGGGAATGATAGGATTCCATTCTTTTTCATGGCTGAGTAGTATTCTATTGTATTTATACAAAAATCTCTTTATCTAGTCATTCATCAACACAGGTTGATTCCATATCTTGGCTATTGTGAATATGGTTGCAATGAACGTGGGAGTTCATTACCACTGTGTTTCAGGTAATTTTTTTTTCTCTTTTGACTAATAGGAAGTAGACTCACAATACATGTGTATTGAGTGAACACATCTTTGGTGTGTGCATTAAAAAAATTCAGTCAGGCCAGGTGCAGTGGCTCACACCTGTAATCCCAGCACTTTGAGAGGCCGAGGTGGGTGGATCACGAGGTCAGGGGATCGAGACCATGGTGAAACTCTGTCTCTACTAAAAATACAAAAAATTAGCCAGGCACGGTGGCGGGCACCTGTAGTCCCAGCTATTTGGGAGGCTGAGGCAGGAGAATGGCGTGAACCCGGGAGGCGGAGCTTGCAGTGAGCCGAGATCGCGCCACTGCACTCCAGCCTGGGCGACAGAGCGAGACACCATCTCAAAAATAAAAATAAAAATAAAAATAATTCAGTCAAAGCATCGTATAGTCAATTTCAATAGGAAAGCCAGCAGCTAGTACCTTCTCAACTAAGAGAAGACAGAAAGCAAACTTTCCTCTAGTGTGTTTCCACCTCCAATCACTCTCCTTCAGCCTTAAAGATTGAGTGAGGCTAGTATCTCATGGCTGGAAATGCTGCATTTCCCCCAGGTATGTGGTTGGTAGAGCAGCGATTACTCCTGTCCTCCTCTCCACCAGGGAAGCTGGCTCAGCCATGCCTTGTCACTCATCAGCCACCTTCCTCCAAGGCACAAGTGCAGGTGGTGGTTCTCTGGTTCCTGGGTCCTTTAACTACAGAGAGACCAGTGTGGGTTTGCTGCTTGGTGCACTCATTTCTGCTCGCTGCTTGTCAAGCTTGTGGACGCCAGTATACAGGATGGCTAGAAAGACACAGAAGCCCTGAGGGGTAATAGCCCAGTCCCTGAGCGTGCCTAGTTCAGCTTACAACCCAGTGCACCTGACAGCAGAGTGGGGCCGGTTGAAAGGTCAGTGCATTGAACGGTCAATGCAGGGATGTAGATTGCCTTGTTTGGGGTAAAATACGCATTATTTGGCACTGGAACCACCCAGGCCAAGAGTCTGAATTGTGATCAAGGTCCTTAATCTCTCCCAGTTTCTCCTTCTGTAAACTAGAGATAAATGTACCTACCTCATCAAATTGTTAGGAGGATTGTGTGATAATGCAAACTTTCCCTATCACTTCCCCTCCAACATTTCATACGATAGAATAATTATCTCCTATCTACTCTTTGAAACAAGCAAGCTAACTCGTCTGCCTATCAGACACGTCTTTATTATAAGCCACTGATGAATAAAACTGAACTTTTCTACCTTGTATTTCACACAGGAAAGCCTTTGGGTAATTCTTTACACAGGAATGGTAACTGGAAAAGCGGATATATTAATATACTCTCTGTCTCTCTCTTTGTGTTCAAATGTAACTTGCTACTTGCACACCCTTATTCTTTCATGTAAATTTCAGAGTGAGTATGTAGAATTCCTCTCCCACCTCCAAATCCAGCTACAAACATAACTGCACAGATAAAAAGATTTACTTCAAGTGACTTTGAGCAAAACAAAACAAAAACCGCAACTGTGGGATATATCCTAAGATCAAGAATAACAGCACAGAAATTTTAAATTTTGTTCAGTTTTATTAATTGTAGTAATATTATAGTAATTTTGAGATGAATGTATATTATAGGATAAAATAAATAGGTAAATGTGTTGATATAATATGAACCAAGGGTTTCAAGGTAAGAAAAACAAGATATAAATATAATATTAAAGAAAGAAACAAACCTTTTATGTTGAGTTGATAATACTGATGTCAAGTATGATTTAAAAAAAAAAAAAAAGTATTTCTGGCTGGTCACAGTGGCTCACACCTATAATCCCAGAACTTTGGGAGACCAAGATAGGTGAATCACATGAGTTCAGGAGTTCAAGACCAGCCAGGGCAACACAGTGAGATCTTGGCTCTACAAAAAATTAAAAAATTAGCCAGGTGTAGTGGCCTGTAGTCCCAGCTACTTGGGTGGCTGAGGCATGAGAATCACTCAAACCCAGGAGGTGGAGGTTGCAGTGAGCCGAGATCACAACCCTGCACTCCAGCCTGGGCGACAGAGTGAGACTCCGCCTCAAAAATAAATAAATAAAAATAAAAAACTTGTATTTCCTAGCTCCGTCCACTGAAAGAGCTAGACACAGTGACATGACTGTGGTAAGGAGCATGCTTAGAATCTGGGCCTTGGTTTCTTGTTTTAGGTTGAAACATTACTACAAAGATTACTATTTTTGTATGTCAAAGATGGTTGAATGTCAGCGATTTTGTATAGGTAAGTGTAATATTGTTGTTCCTCACCAAGGAACCAGGGCTTTTGGAGAAATGGCTGTCTACAGATCTAGCCAGAGAAAGTATCAAGTGAGTCTGGTTTCATGGGCCAGAAAGCAAGGAAGCTGTCAGAGATCAATGAGCTGCATAAAAAAGACAGAGCCGGCCAGCGCAGTGGCTCATGCCTGTAATCCCAGCACTTTGGGAGGCTGAGGCGGGCCAGGAGTTTGAGACCAGCCTGGCCTACATGGTGAACCCCATCTCTACCAAAAATACAAAAATTAGCCAGGCGTGGTGGCACATGCCTGTAATTCTAGCTCCTCGGGAGGCTGAGCTGGAGGATCGCTTGAACCTGGGAGGTGGAAGTTGCAGTGAGCTGAGGTTGTGCCACTGCACTCCAGCCTGGGTGACGGTCTCAAAAAAAAAAAAAAAAGACACAGAGCCAACTTGACGAGTCTCCTACTGGCCATATTTGGGATAATTCAAGCATTAAAGTGATTATAACTGACTACAAATAATTAAGTAAAAAATCCATGGATCCATAGTTGTATTGAGAGACAAAGAAAAAATCATCTACCATAACGAGATATGAGTTATGCTAATTTGTCTCTGAATTTTTGCAGTTAAACAGAATCAGGCCTTTCCCCTGCCTTTTAAGGAGAAAGTGCAGCTTTTTTCCTAATTGATGAGAACAAGTCTCTACAGAAGAATGTCAGCTAATATCTACGGAAAGATTGGTAGAAGCAGAAAATTACCATTTTGCAAACCTCAGTAAAACAGTTGATTCAGGCAAGTATCATAAATGATTCTATAAACCAGGAGCTTACCAAGTATAGCCCTCGAGTCAAATCCAGCCCATTGTCTGTTTTTGTATATTCCATAAGCTAAACTTTTAAAAATATTTTTAAGTAGTTGAAAAAATCAAAAGGAGCACAATATTTCATGACGTGTGATATCTATATAAAATTCAGATTTCGGTGTCACAAATAGGTTTTATTGGAACACAGCCATGCTTATTCATGTACGAATTATCCATGACTGTGTTTGTGCTGCAATGGCGGCTTTGAGTGACTGAGCTGGAGATGACAATGGGCCACAAAGCCTAAATTATTTAGTATCTGGGATGTTACAAAAATACTTTACTGACCCCTGCTATAAACCATGTGGTGAAAAGAAGAGGATATTTGTATGACGCCAATGTATCACCCTGTAAATTGCTCACTAATTGCAAAAGGAAAAATGCATTTTTATAATGGAAAGTTCTGGTAGTCGCCACTTTACCAAGTTATCAAAACTTAGCATCACTGAAACCGGGGCAACCTGATATTACGTACCTGCTGGTGCGAAGCAATGTATCGCCTCTGAAGTACTCTTGCTAAACATGGTTAACTTGAAGATTTTAAATAGTATTATTGAGACCGGGTGTGGTGGCTCATGCCTGCAATCCCAGCACTTTGGGAGGCTGAGGTGGGCAGGTCACTTGAGGTCAGGGGTTCAAGACAGGGTTTCACCTTGTTGGCCAGGCTGGTCTTGAACAGACTTTATTTATTTATTTATTTGGAGAC
Source organism: Theropithecus gelada (assembly GCF_003255815.1). NCBI lineage: Eukaryota > Metazoa > Chordata > Mammalia > Primates > Cercopithecidae > Theropithecus > Theropithecus gelada. The sequence goes on along the minus strand of NC_037685.1, from coordinate 58,917,001 downwards.
AAAGTCTCACTCTGTCACCCAGGCTGGGGTGCAGTGGTGTGATCTCAGCTCACTGCAACATCCTTTTCCCTGGTTCAAGCAATTCTTGTGCCTCAGCCTCCTGAGTAGCTGGGATCACAGGTGCGCGCCAGCATGCTTGGTTCATTTTCGTATTTTTAGTAGAGACGGGGTTTCCCCATGTTGACCAGGGTGGTCTCAAACTCCTGATCTAAAGCGATCCACCCTCCTAGGCTTCCCAAAATGCTGTGATTACAGGCATGAGCCACCATGCCAGGCCAGAGATCAGACTTCTTGATGTTTGATCCTTGCTTCCGAAAGTGTGGTCCACAGCTCACATCCATCATATTATCAGTTGTATTGGCCAATTATGTTATTAATTAGATTCTGCATTTCTAACAAGCTTGTGCAAAATCTCAGGCTCCACCCCTGGTCTTCCCAATCAGAGTCTTTATTTCAACAAGATTCTGGTGATTTGCATGCACACTGAAGTTTGAAAAGCACCAGTTTGAGTGCCTTTTAGCTGGGCCTTCTGTTTTTCGCATTGGGGAACACCGTAATATAATTGATGTGACCTGCTTTGGAGCTACAGACTAAGCTTTATAAATATTTGGCGTAGGTAAAGTAGTTTTCTTGCTATGCAGTATCCTTTTGTCTTGTTCCTTTGGATGGTCAGTTCTCTCCTTCCTCTCTCTTTTTCATGTGGCTAACACACGTCTCCTTCAAGACTCAGGTAAGACATCACCTCCATCAGGAAGCCTCCCTGTCCCCTCCAGGCTGAATCAAGTGTGCTGCGTCACATTTTATTTGCATCATTACTTATTTGACTCTTCAGCTAGCACCCAAGTGCAGTGAGGAAAATCAAGTTTTACCCTTTGTATCCTCTACACCTAATCACTGTCCGGCCCATGTAAAGAGCTGAACGAGTGTTTTTAGAAGACAGAATGAATGTCGCTTTGCCAACCTGCTCCTTGCTGCCGTGGCCTCCCCGACCAGGGCTCCAGGCCCAGGAGACACTGATGTGGCAGGAAGCCAGGTGTGGGATCAGGGAATTAGAAAGCCTGCTGGTCCGGCAGCCGTCTCTCCCTCCTCCCAGCCCCTTGCCCTCCAGAGAGCACACATTTCAGAAGCAGCTGCAGGGTGCTGCCTCCCCACCTCCTCCTCTCTCCTCTCTCTTTCCCATGAATAAATGTCACAAGCCCCACAACAGCAGAGGAGGAAATCTGTGGCAAAGAGAAGACCCCACAACTGCAAGTCCCTGGAGCTGGAAGCCTCGCACCAGCCCTCTCCGTAACCGGAGCCCACCTGCGAATGCCCCCAGAGCAGCCCAGGCGCTGGCCACGGGGTGGGGCAGCGGGGAGTGGTAAGAAAGCCTAAGGAGGGCGGGGCTGGGCGGCACTCAGCACTCGGCACTCAGCACTGGGCTGGTTATGCCAACGGAGCCTATGTGCAGTTAATGGCACTTTCTCATTAAGCAGTTATTAAAAAGTGGGTGGTTCTTCCTGGCTAGGTGCTATGCCATCCGTTTCTACGCACTGAGATCGTCAGTGAAACCTGGTTGGCTTCAGTCTGGAAAAGCATGGGCCGTTGCTGGGGGGAGCACTCCCAGGGCGGGCGCGGGAGCCAGCTGTCCAGGTCTCCGCCTGGGATTCTGCTAGGGGAGGCGGAGGTGAGAAGAAAGGTCCTCGTTTCCCAGCAGGTGCGGCACGGCGGCTTTCCTCATTAGCAGGAGCCCTCCAGGCGTCTCTGGTGTGCACACATGCTGGGGTGTGCTTGGGAAATCAATTCCTGAGCTGAGAAGCGGCCTCTCCAGCTGGTGCAGCCCCGGGAGGCGCAGCGGTGCTAATGGCTTGGTCTGACTTCACGCAGAGGAAAGTAGTGAGGACCAGGGAGGAGGAAACAGGAGGCCTGTCCCCAGGGGGACCCACAGGGAACATTCTTTTGGGAGACAGTGAAAATTTGCAAATGTTAGCTGAGCAAACCTCTTTAACCAGGAGCCAGGTTCCGTGATGGGCCCTTGGGATTCAGATCTGGATGACCAGTTCCTGCTCTCTCTTTGTCCAGCGGGGGAGATAGACAGACACACAGCCACACTCAGTCTGCAATAGAGGCAAGCGCCGGTCCTGAGGGGAGCAAAGAACCCAGACCGAGGGGCAGAAGCACATCCCAGGGAAGGAGCAGCTCTGCTGTTTCTCAAAAGGGCTCAGGTGGAAGGGGGGACATTGACACTCACTCAGTGCCATGTGCCAAGCACTGTGCTGGGCGCGTCCCCCTCCTCTTGTTTCATGACCTCCTCTATAGACAGAGAACCAAAGTTCAGAGAGGGCACCTAGCTGGCCTGCCACTGGAGCCGCCTGAGCCTCCGCTGTTCCACACCGCCCACCCCTGGCCAGGGCCGCAGGAAAGATGCTCCAGGCTGTGTGAACTGTTTCTAATCTCTGTATTGGATGCTTCGACATCTGGGGACTTGCTGACCTGGAAGGGACTGCCCCTGCCAGGGTTAGCTGATTCCTAGAGAAAGCAAATGATGCAGCCAGGAGCAAGTGCAAGCTTTCCCATTCCAGGCCCTAGTCTCCTGCCCTAATCACCCCAGAGCCAGGCACCAAGCAGCTGGGGACAGTCCTATGCCCCAGAGCTCACTGCAACCACTCAAGCCAGCCAATCCTGAGCCTGCTTACTCCCCCTCACCCATTCCTTCCCATGGAAACCACAGGAAAGGCTCTTGCCCACGTATTCCCTGCTGCCTCTGCCACCAGGCAACCCCAGTGCTTCCTGTGTGGCATGGCGTGCCCAACCCCCACCCCGCCGGGATCTGTCACAGCTATCTTTTCAATAGCAGTCGTCTCCTGATCTAATGGCCTCACCATACCTGAAAAATAGGATGACCTATATTTTAAAACACAGGCAGAGGGAGTCGCCGGTGTAGCGCCAACAGGAGCGAGTCGTGCACATCCTGTGAGCTGTTTGTGAGGTGGGGACCTGGGAGGGTGGGCAGAGGCCAGTGGGGTCCCCGGATTGGTCTTGCATCCTGGAGGTGCTTAGGGGGCTCCTGAGGATGTGAAGCAGGTTTGTGTTATAGGGCAATCCACCAGGAACAACACACACAGATGAGAGACAGAGACAGAGAGAGACAGGGCCCCTTTGTCGTTAATCCCAGTGTGACAAGAAGAGAGGGAACTGAGGCACGATTGGTGGGAATGGGGCAGAGGAGACACGATGGTGCAGGTGAGGTGCTGGTTTAATGAGGAGGTGGGGTGATGGGGAGGAGGCAGAGTTTGGCGAGCCAGTGCATTGGTGGTGGCGGCTCACTGAGATGGGACCAGCTGGGCTGACTGACTTGTAACATCCCATCCTCATGATGGGATCCACAAAACTTTCAGATCTTTGAATCCAGGGCTCAGAAAAGCAGATTGCAGTAGAGGATTTGAGTTCTGTGTGAGACTTATCCTTTTATATAACAGTGCTAACCTCATTTATCTTTTGTAATTGGTTATTGTCAAACAACTCTCAAAAATTTAACCAAAGGTCTAACTGCAAACAACCACGTGATAAAGAACAAACACCTTTTATATGTCAAGATCTCCCCTTAGGGAACTCAAAGATGCTGTTTGTCCGCATTCCTTAAGAAAAGTTACCACCTCCCATGTCAAAGGACCTGGGAAAGCTTGGGTTTAGAAGTGGAACAACTGTGATGAGGCATTTAAAAATGGGTTTTGATTTGAAATCTGAGATTGATCGGGCAGGCATCCAATATTCTGGAATCACAAACATTCAAAGTTCAGACAGGCCAAAAATGACAGATGGACAGAAGAGAGCATCTGTGTGCTGGTTGAGGACCAGGGAGCAGAAGTGGGCCCGAAAGGCGGGGTTTCTGTTCTGGGCCAGTTCTGAAAGGGCCGTGGGAATTGTCTGGCCCTGAAACGGCGATTAGGTGAAGGGAGAGCCCTTGGATCCCACATCCAGGTCCTGGCAAGTGAAAGATTAAAGAACATGCGCGTGCACGTGTGTGTGTGTGCACGTGCGTGTGTGTGTGTGTGTGTGTGTGTTGCAGGGGAGGTGATCATGAGATTTTATTGCAGTAGTGAAAGGGCCACTGCAGGAGAGCCTCATAGTTGTCAGGTGCTTGAGAAATCCCAAGGGAGAAGATGTGATCCTTATCCCCAAGAGCTTCCAGACTACAGAGGTGACCAGGCATATGCGAAGATCCTTCAGATACTTCTGAGGCAGAATGAACACTTGAATCGAAAGATTCAAGCCATAGCTGTAAAGGTCAAAGTCATGTGAAGTGAGGGCAGATCCCCTTGGGTGGTGCGGAGAAGGCAACTGGAAAGGGCTAAGCCCCAGAGCAGAGTACTCCACCTTCTGATGTGCTCCTGTCCTTCTCAGCACCATGTTCCTCCCCCTGAGTAGTGTCTCAAGAGCGGAGGTTAGGTCTCCTTACCCAGATGGGCTCAAGCCTTTAAGACCTTGGAGGATAGTAATGGCTCCTGTAGAGTTGTGCGCTAGTATGGGATGGTACCGTATAGGGCAGCACAGGTGCCCATCCTGTCCTAAGGTGGATTTTTCTCAGGGTTTTCTGAGAGGAGAAGAAGGAGCAGACGAGCTTTTTTTCAATCTCCTAAGGAATCACTGAATCCATTTAGCACCTTAAAAGCAGAAAAGGCAAAAATGACCATAAAGAAAATGAAAAAGCAAAAAATGAAACAATACTTGCCACACAATGACAGATGAAGAGTTAGTATCCTTACTCTATAAAGCTCATGTGAACAGGTAAGAAAAATACTGAGGCTACAGCAGGACCTGCGCACAGGATGTATGGGAACACCTCTTCCAGGCTGGGAGAGGCTGCTCCCAAAATAGAGGCAGGGAAATGCCGGGAACTCACAGAGCTTCCCTTGCAGCTGTGATACGGACATGCATTCCTGGGCACATGTCCTGGGACACAACTAAGTTGAGGAGGATTCTGAGGCTTTGGTAAAAACACAGGAGACAGCAGCTGCCCACATTCGTTGGCTTGTGGCCCCTTCCTCGCATCACTCCCAACCCTGCTTCCATCACGTCTCTTTTCTCTATTTCTGAGTCTCCTGCCTCCTCATATAAGGACTGTGATTACATCAGGCTCGCCTGGATAATGCCCCACGTCAAGGACCTAAACTCAATCACATCTGCAGAGTCCCCTTTGCCATGTAAGGCAACATATTCACAGGTTCCGGAGAGTGGGAGGGGGACATCTTTGGGGGCCAGTATTCCAACTACTGCACACGTATTTCAAACTTAACTTGTCAAAAGTTTACATCCCTTATTCCTGTCCTCCCCAAACACTATTTGTCTCCATTTTCCATGGAATTTCTGTGGCCTCATCATCCACACCGTTGTCCAGCCCAGCAACTTGAGTGTCATCTTTGGCACCTCCTCTCGAACCTCCCACACCCTGTAGCCATCTGTGCATATTTACTGAGTGTCTACTGTGTGCCAGGCACTTGTCTAGGCTCAGAAGACATGGAGATGAACAGATATCTGGGGTCTCTGCTCCGAGGGCAAATAAGATAATATCACTTACTATGCAGTGCTCTTAAAAAAAACAGGCAGTGTGATGTATAGACTCGCTGGAGGTTACTTTAAATTGTGTGGTCAGAGGAAGCCTCTTTGAGGATGTAACATTTAATCTGGGATTTGGTAAGAAGGAATCAGTCACGCAAAAGTTTCCAGGCAGTGCAGCCAAGATTGGGGAAACAGCTTGGGCAAAAGCTCTAAAGTAGGAACGAGCGTGTGTCGTTCAAATAACAGGAAGAGGGTGAATGTGTCTGGAGCTCACAGGGGAGAGTGAGAAGAGGCCAGAGAAGGTAGGAGAGGAGTCTCCTAGGGCCTGGGAGACCCGAGCAAGGACTTTGGATGTTACCTTCAGAACGTAAGCTTTAATCTCTCATCTCCGTCTCCCTTCTGCCCTTTCAGCCCGACCAGCCACCATCTCTGACTTGGACTATTGCAGCTATCTTCTACCCAGACTCCCTCCTCCACCTCTGCCTCCTCTGATCCAGTTTCCATAGAAAAACCAAAGTGATCTTTTGAAGAGGATGCAGTACTTTGGTGTATTCAACATCTTTTCCAACTTCCTCCTAGTGTGCCTTTCTCTCCTGCAGAGGCTGGGAAGGTGAGGACTGTATTTCCTAAACTCCATGAAATGTAGATTCCAACTTAGGCTCTGCTTAAGTCAAATGTAGGTGACCTGAGCTAGTGCAGTGAGGCAGGGAGAGTGCTGGCAGGGGGCAGGCGTTCGCTTCTGCAGGTGGGTCCAGCAGGTGTGGGTCTAGGGATTGTGGCTCTAGCAGGTGTTGGTCTAACGAGTTTGGCTCCAGTAGACGTGGGTCTAGGAGGTGTGGCTTCAGCAGGTGTGGGTCTGGCAGATGTAGCTCCAGCAGGTGTGGGTCTAACAGGTGTGGGTCTAACAGGTGTGGCTCCGGCAGGTATGTGTTTAGCAGGTGCAGTGCAGCTCTGCAGTTGTAGTTGCAGCTGTGGCCTGTGGACACTGGACTGCTGCCTGTGCGTTGTCAGCACGTGCAGCTCATCTTCTGATTTCCCAGCTTCCTCACTGAAGCAGAGGTAACGGCTCCCCTGGTGAGTGAGCTTGGCGGTGATGTTCTACGAATCCCTCCTTGAGACCCAGGCCATGGCCTGCTCCTCCAGCCCATCTAATGACATGTGAGCAGATAATTCTGTGTTAGCTGCCTTTCTTCTCAAAAAAGCCAGAGTGATTTCTTTCATGTTTTGTTGAACTGTGAATACAAAAGGCAACCCTGATCTAGTCACTTTCTGGCTCATTGACCATAGAATAACACCCAACATCCTTCATGCGCCTATCGTCCCTGGATGACTTAGGCCCTTGCCTCCGTCGGGCACACGTCACTCCCTTTTCTCTTCTGGTGACTCCCCCTCATCATCCTGGTCACAGCCTAATGTCACTTCCCCAGAGAAGCCTCATTCTTCAGTTGCCAAAACCAAGCCCCACAGACTGCGTGGCACCAATGACAGGTGTGAGTTTTCTCCCAGTTCCAGAGGCTGGAAATCCAGTACTGTCAGCAGGGTGGTTCCTTCTGAGCCTCTTAGGGAAAGATCTATTCCTGGCCACTCTCCTGGGCTTTTAGAAGGCCAGCTTCACGTCCACACAGCTTTCTTTCTGTGTGTGCATCTTTGTGTGTCCAAATTTCCCCGTTTTATAAGGACACCAGTGTTACTGGATTAGGGCCCACCCTGATGACTTCATTTAACTGAGTCAATCTGCCATGATCCTACTTACAATTCCAATTCCACTGTCAGGTACCGGGGGTTAGGACTTCACCCTGTGAATTTGGGAGGATGGACACAATTCATCCTCTAACAGCCAGGTTCTCAATGTCTAACTTCTCCTCAAACTCTGCTCCTTCGTCAAAGCAGTCAACTCTGTGTGACGGTGCAGCTGCTGGTTGGTTAACATTTGTCCTCAGCAGGGAAGACTGTTGGATGGTCCCCCAGTGCTTAGCACAGGGCCTGAGGCAGAGCGAGTGCTGAAGAGGTGTTCATTGGATTTGTGGATGAATGAGTTGAGGAATAAATAATTATTTCTAATAGCTGATGAAAGACCTAAAAGGCCAATGAGAAGCAAGTGGCCAAATCACCCAAGACACAGTTGTTGATCACACAGCTGTTAAAATGTTTCTGAAGACTTTGTGACAATGTGGGAAAATGCTTATGGTTTGACATTGAATGACATGGTAGAATACAACCATTTATGGAATATTACATGAAGAAAGAACAGAAAAATGAGAGTCCAGTGTTGAACTCACAAAAATAATATATATATAAATTGTGATCAGATTTTCCACATTAAATGTATTAGTTCTTCTCATTCATTAAATAAACAACTTCATGTCAAAGCTAAAGAAAAATTAGCATCCCTAAAAATTGGAGTCCTATGAACTATCCTTTATTCATTTTGGAGTAAAAGATGGGATGGCAGGAAATACACAGGGCCTCATTTCTACTTCTTTGGGCAAATCTTATTTTTAGTAACTTGCTTTGCCATTAGTAAAACCATGTCTGGTCTTACGTAAAAACAATGTGTTTGAACTTCTTATTTTGCTTATTTGCTCTTTAAAATTTTTTAAAAACATTTTTCTTACTTCAGAACTAATGCATGCTCATTAAAAAGTTAAATATCAAAGTAAAACAAAAGCATAAAGCAACCTAAAATTGTGCCTCAAAGCCATAACCATTAATTACATTTTGATAATGTTCCTCCAGAATTTATTCTAAATACACAGATATGTATAACACACACACACACAAGCATTATGCAGAAATGAACCCGCACTCCATGAGACCACAAACTGCTTTTACATTTTAAGATATTTTTTGCCCATATCTGATGGTGTGGTCCCTATGCCCCCCTAGTCCTGCTTTTTTTTTACCCAAGCAGCGACTCAGATGCAGAATCATCAACCTAAGGTCTGAGAGAAGCAGCTGAGATACAGGAAGGGGCCTGGCCGTCTTCTCAAGGGCAGAGTGAGCAGGCCCTGGGTCCCTGACTGGGTCACGCTGCCTGCTGCTCTGTGAGCTGGCTGCCTCTGTTTGTCAGGAAGACCGAGTTCACCACCGCGTGTGCTGGGGAGACTGGATGGGCCATGTGTGGCATTCTGTTTGGGTGGAAGCTGCCATGTAAGTAGCAAAACAACAAAGCCAGGGCTGTCCTGCGCTTACTGGAGTTAAAATCCCACCATGTTTGCAGAATTATCTAAAGCTTCCAAAGGTTATTGGAGTTATTTCCGTTATTCAGAGCTGTGACCAAGTTTGTGAAACTGTATAACACGGTTAAGAACACGGATTAAACATCTTTTAAGGGACAGTGGTGTTGGTATGGGGTGTGGGTTCTCTGTGTGTGTGTGAGAGACAGTGTGTGTGTGTGCGCTTTACTAGCAATTTAGTAAATTGTAGTCTCCATATTTTGTTGTAAACCCATAGTCCTTGTGTGTCCTCAAAATTTCTGAATGATCAATAGACATTGTTTCATGTTTGGTGAGTAAAAAAATTATATCTTTGAGAACTGTGTTACCTCAGTACATCTGAAACATCTGAATAATACTTTGAGGTGTCTGATGAAAAATAGTGGTTGCTGCAGAGTCTGTAAATATCTTTTCTCCTCTCAAATTTGGAATAACTTAAAGCCCAGGTTTTAATAAACGCTTCCAGGCTGTATTTTCCCCCTGACCAAATGAACTCTTCCCTGCTCTTTCTGTTTTCCTGGCTTCCTCTCTGGTAACAGCATGTCCTGTCCTGGGAGGACCTCGTGTCACAGTCCCAGGGAATAATGAATCCCACCGCGGTGGAGGTGAACAAGGACGCCCAGTTCACGAACCTCCATGGTGAGGACATTTGCCGTTACTTTTTAAATTTGAAGTTATTATTTTTTTAAATCGTCTCATTGTCTTGTATTATAGAATATTATAGAAGAGAAACTATTAATTATCTCATACTTTGGACAGTTTTTCCATTCGTTTAACAGAGTAACTGTTCACATTCTTTCAAGGTAGAATACAAAATTTTACAGCCAATAATTAGAAGGGGCCCTGGGGGGCATTATTCCCGTCCATGGTGCATGCATCATCGATGTTTTATTGACTTCACCTTTGAAACTAAGCAAGGCGCAAAGCACGTCCTTTTATGTCAGAGGCAGGAAATTTGTTTCCAAGCACAGCAACTGCACATCACTCCACAGAGACGAAGACTGAGGTGGAGCAAGGGAAGAGGAAGTGCAAAGAACCTTGAGCTTGAAGCTTTGTTCCTGCACGATCGCTGGTGCCTTAGGATGTTGCTTTTCCTGTCAAACTTCTGGGCAGCAGAGAGGAGGGAACTGCTGGCCCACTGCTCAGGTCCCTCCTCAGGTAGCCTCATGCCCGTCCCTGAGGGGAGAGGGTTCAGGGCTTTCCCAGACAATCTGCACCTCAAGCTGGGGGCATCCACACAATAATAACATGGTGCCTGGCAACCTTGTGGGTTGCTCTGTCACTTGGACCTAACTCACTAGGAAAATTCTGTGTTTTGGCTGGGCCTGGTGGTTCACGCCTGTTATCCCAGCACTTTGAGAGGCCGAGGTGAGTGGATCACTTGAGGTTAGGAGTTTGAGATCAGCCTCGCCAACATGGTGAAACCCCATCTCTGCAAGAATACAAAAATTAGCTGGGTGTGGTGGCGCATGCCTATAGTCCCTGCTACTAGGGAGGCCGAGGCAGGAGAATCACTTGAACCCAGGAGACGGAGGTTGCAGTGAGCCGAGATCGCGCCATTGCACTCCAGCCAGGGCCACAGAGAGACTCTGTCTTGGGGGAAAAAAAAAAGAGAGAGAAAAATCTGTGTTTCTAGTTTTTTTTTTTTTTTTTTTTCCTTGAAGAAGCTCAGGAAACAGAAGCAGATGGAGGCTGGTGTTAGATTCAGCTCTATCCCCACTGAACTCATCACTCTGGATTGTATTTTTGTGCTGATCTGCCTTCCCATGAGACAGGGGGACAGGTGGGCCCAAATCTAGGTGGCAGACCCTCAATTGCTACTTCCTGATGAATATGTAAATGAGTCCCTGGGACGTATTTTAGAACATCGAACACCACGGTCTTCAGATGCCCGGCTGAGCAGGGCCTGGTGACTGCTGAACCAGTGGTCAACTCCTCAAACCCTTAGGGACGTGGCGCTTCCTCAAGAGCAGGATGTGGGGGTTGTTTTGCTTCTGTTTTAGGAGGTTATTCTTGTTTCTTTAAAGAGATAGTGAATTCTCTCATGTCAGAGACCGTGGCATGTGCCTCCTTCATGGGAGATGCAGAAAAGCTATGAAACAAGCTGTCTGAAGCAGAATTGAAAGGGCACAGGGAGAGATGGGCAGGCAAGACACAGAGCTAGGGCTTTCCATACACATTACACAAACTCACCCGCACCTGCCCCCACCCCAAAAGACTCTGAAGACAGTATTATTATATCCATTTAAAAAAATATAAAAAGACCAAAAGCACAGAGAGACTGTCTCATCCTGGGGCATGGTTATGACGTGGCAAAGCTTGGTTCGAACACTGGTGTGACCTCCCTAGTCTAGAGTTGTTCGTGCTGAGATGGGACCGGTAAACAGGGAGAAGCTGATGTATACTCTAGTATTTAGTACTAGATTCTAAATGAGTCTCCTCAGAGATATGCCTGTCACAAAAGATACATCACAGTTGTTGGAATTCCACAATTTGGAAGAAGCAATAAATCCTGAAAGAATTTTGGTATCATTTTATGTTAATAGAAATTTTAAATATTTTAAATGTATAACTTACTATATTCCAGGCAAAATGCTAAGCACTTTGCACATCTTACCTCATTTAATACACACACACACACACACACACACGCGTGATCCAGTGAAGCAGGTGCAAATATCATCCCCATTTTGCAGATGGTGAAATTAAAGCTAAAAATACCACACAGCCAAGAAAATCTTGAAAAAGAACAAAGTTGGAGGACACATGCTTCCTGATTTCAGAACTTATTACAGAGCTACACTAATCAAAACTGTGTAGAACTGGCATAAAGACAAGCATATAGACTGATGGAATGAAATAGAGAGCCCAATAAACCATTTTTGGTTTACTTGCCATATATGGTTGATTGATTTCAACAAGGGTGTCAAGACCATCCAGTGGGGATAGGGCAGTCTTTTCAACAAACGGTGCTGGGGAAACTAGATATTCACATGCAAAAGAATAATGTTGCAGCATTACTTAACATCATATACAAAAATTAACTCAAAATGAATCAAAGACCTAAACATAAGAGCTGTTACTATAAAACTCTTATAAGAAAACATAGGGAAAAACTTCATGATATTGGATTTGGTAATGATTTCCTTTGTGTAACACCAAAGGCACAGGTTAAAAAAAATAAACAAGGCCGGGCGCGGTGGCTCACGCCTGTAATCCCAGCACTTTGGGAGGCCGAGGCGGGCGGATCACAAGGTCAGGAGATCGAGACCACGGTGAAACCTCGTCTCTACTAAAAATACAAAAAAATTAGCCGGGCGCGGTTGTGGGCGCCTGTAGTCCCAGCTACTCGGGAGGCTGAGGCAGGAGAATGGCGGGAACCCGGGAGGCGGAGCTTGCAGTGAGCTGAGATCCGGCCACTGCACTCCAGCCTGGGCGACAGAGCGAGACTCCGTCTCACAAAAAAAAAAAAAAAAAAAAAAAAAAAAAAAAAAAAAAAAAAAAAAAACAAATTGGACTTCATGACCATGAAATACTTTTGTGCATCAAAAGATACTATAAATAGTGTAAAGCAACAACTTACAGAGTGGGAGAAAATATTTGCAAATTATATACCTGATAAGGAATTAATATCCAGAATATAATAGAGAGAACTCCTAAAACTCAACAACAAAAAAATTCGACAACCCAATTCAAAAATGTGTAAAGGACTTGAATAGATATTTCACTAAAGAAGATATACAGATGGCCAATAAGCACATGAAAAGATGTTCAACACCTCTAATCATAAGAAGAATGGAAATAAAAATGATAATGACATAAAACCACACACTTGTTGGGATGGCTACTAACAACAACAACAACCACAACAAAAACAAAAAACAAAAAAACCCAGAAAATAGCAAGTGTTGGTGAGCATTTGGAGAACTTGGAACCTTTGTACACTGTTGCTGGGAATGGAAAAGGGTGCAGCTGCTGTGGAAAACGGTATGGAGGTTTCTCAAACAATGAAAAATAGAACCACTATATGATTCAGAAATCCTACTTCTGGGTATATTTTCAAAGCAGGGTCTTAAAGAGATATTTGTACACCCACGTTCGTAGCAGCATTGTTCACAATACCTAAAACATAGAAGCAACCAATCCAAGTGCTCAACAATGAGTGAATGGATACAACTCATTCAAAATTCAAAATGTGGTGTATGCATACAATGAAACATTACTCAGACCTAAAAGGAAAGAAATTCTGGCATAGGCTACAACATGATGAACCCTGAGGACATTATGGTAAGTGAAATAAGCCAGTCAAGAAAAGGACAAAGACTGAACGACTGCACTTGTGTGAAGAACCTTGAGTAGTCAGATTCATAGAAGAGAGAATAGAATGGAGGCTGCCAGGGGCTGGAGGGAGGAGAGGCTGAGGAGTGGTCTAATGGCTGCGGACTTTTAGTTTTGCAAAGTGGAGAGAGCTCTGGAGATGGGTGGTAGTGATGGTTGCACAACAATGCGAATGTACTTAACGCCATAGAACTGTCCACTTAACAGTGGGTAAGACGATAACTTTTATGTAATATATTTTTTTTTTTCAAAATAAGAAGTGGGGGAAAATACGGATAGTACAGGATTTACTCTGTCATGGACTAGTTAACAATGGAGTTAGGATTGAAAGTCAGGTTTTTCCGATTCCAAAGCTATGCTAGACACACGGTGCGTTGTGTCTGTTTGTGTGGCTCACAGGTGCCTTGATTGAATATTTTGCCACTGAGCGGCTGTGTGTGTGGCACGTGGCCCGGCGGTCCCTGGAAAGCAGCCACCTACAGATACGGGTGATGCTCCATGCAGAAAGAGAGCAGGGGACCTCCAGGAAGAGCCTGAGGAGCTCCAGACAGAAACCATGGGGATGATGAGATGTGAGGTGAGCACGGAGATGGTGATAACGATGAGCATGGGCTCACATCTGCATTGCTCCATGACCCCAGAGGGGAGCGAGCGGAAGGGGACTCCCGGCCCTGGCTCCTGTGTGCAGCCCAGCCCCAGTGCCTCTGCTTCTGCTGCAGAGCAAGGCAGAAAGAAATTAAACTCTGGCTGGAAAAATTAAGCAAGTGAGATAGAACGAATCCCTAAGTACGCCTGGAAAATTCCACTGGCTAATTAGAAATGCTAAGGATGCTAACAGAGCAGACATAGACATAAAGTTCACAAATGTGGTGACATCTCTTTGTATTTAGATCTGAAACCTTGCTTTTCAGAGACACTGGGGTAGGGTGCAAGTCGCTTATAAATCATACCAGCCAACATGTAAGGACCGACTGTGTGCCAGGCCCTGAGATAAGGCCGTTCTGTGTAGCTCCCCTACCTTCCCTCGTTCTCAGGAGGTGGTGTTGTGGATTGCTGAGCCTTCTTCAGCTCAGTTCCTCCTTGGATTTCATGACATACCACAGAATCCTCTTGATAAATCACTTTTTTTTTTTTTTGGCTCAAGCCAGTTCAAATGGGTTTCTGTTACTTTTGTTTGTTTGTTTTGAGACAGGGTCTCACTTCTCACTCTGCCACCCAGGCTGGAGTGCAGTGGTGCAGTTACAGCTCACTGCAGCCTCCACCTCCTAGACCCAAGTGATCCTCCTGCCTCAGCCTCCTGAGTAGTCGGGACCATACGTGTGTGCCACCACACTCAGCTAATTAAAAAAAATTGTAGAGATGAGGTCTCGTCATATTGCCCAGGCTGTTCCTGAACTCCTGAACTCAAGTGACCTCCCCATCCTGACCTCCCAAAGTGCTGGGATGACAGGCATGAGCCACCGTGCCCAGCTGGGTTTCTGTTACTTTTAACCAAGAGTCTGTGACTGAAGTGGCTGTACCCATTTTATAGATGATGAAACTGAGGCCTGGAAAAATTAAATGATATTTCCAAAGCTAGCAAATGATGGCACCACTCCAGGTCTTTTTGGCACCAAAGTCATGCCCCTCAGCCATGCTGTCTTAGGCTCAAGTGCTGTCTCAGTCCCAGGTGCTGTCTTAGGTGGGTAAAGGCACCTCACCTGGCGGGCAGGTGAGCAAACATCGCCACTGGTCTAAGTGGAAAATAGAGGGAAGAACTGGGCAGAGAGGTGAGGCTGTGACTGAACAGGCCTGCAGGGACAGCTTTAGCCAAGGGGTGCAGGTACAGGAGGACCAGTAGGGAAATGCTTACCTGAGCTTCTCCGACAGAGGCCTTCATCCCCTGGCATGCTCAGAACATTAACAATCAGCCCTGCCCCTTCAGCCCCAAGAGGAGACTCTCATTCTGGGTTATTAAATCACAAGCACTGGCACAAGGCTTGGCGATGCAGGCTTTTGAAAGAAGTGGGATTCAAAATCAATATCTCATTTTGAAAACCATTAGCTTAAAGGCAGTCTTGGCTGGAAAGCCCTGGGATGGATTTTGATCTCCTACCTTCCTGGTCCCTGCCCTGCCCCAGTCACACACCTGCACCTGCTCCCATATACCTGGTCATCAGAACCCCTGTCTGCTGAGGAAAAAATGTCCCTGCCGAGGGACCAACGACTTATCCCAGGCGCTTGCCCAAGCATGTAGGTGCTGCTTTGGAACAGAGAAGTCTCCATGTGAGTTGTTTGCACCCCCAATCCCTCCCTGCATGTTGGGATCACCAACGGGGCTCTGTGGCTGGGAGGACTCCTAGCAAGAGCTGCATTAGGCAGCCCTGGCCTTGGGAGGCTTTTCCACAAATTGAAGGATGCTCTGTGGGATTGTGGACATGTTTGCTCTGCCAAAGGAAGCCTGCCTTGCCTATTTTACTTTTTTAAAGACAGCAAGCCATGTATCTAGATATAGACAGAATACTTTTCTACTGGTTGTTGCTTTCTCTCTCTCTCTCTCTCTCGCTCTCTCTCTCTCTCTTTCCAGGCTGGAGTGCAGTGGCACGATCTTGACTCACTGCAACCACTGCCTTCCAGGTTCAAGTGATTTTCCTGCCTCAGCCTCCCGAGTAGCTGGGACTACAGGCACGTGCCACCACGCCTGGCTAATTTTTGTATTTTTAGTAGAGATGGGGTTTCACCATGTTGGTCAGGCTGGTCTTGAACTCCTGACCTCAGGTGATCCGCCCACCTCAGCCTCCCAGAGTGCTGGGATGAGCACTTTGGGGTGCTCCACCGCGCCTGGCCTAGTTGTTGCTTTCAAAGAGTATGCTGAGGCTGGCTGGAGCGGAGAGAAGTTAATACCTCCTCCTGTCTTTTTACCTGGGCCATGGACCCGAAAGCAGAGGCCGTCAGGAGAGAGAAACCTCATGTGGGGGTGAAGCAGGTGGCTGTGCCTGGGCCCCTCCTATATCTCTGGCCTCAGTGGATGAACTAGCATCACCCAGGGACTTACCCTTTCCTGGGCAGATGTGGATTACCACTGCATCCCCTTTGGCATTCTGAGATAAACCCTGGGCTGTTCTTAAAACACAAAGAATTAAAGATGTTATGGAACCATTATAATATTACAGAGAAACAGCAGTAACGGAGGCCCCATATTTATGGAAAACAGTATGGAGATTTCTCAGAGAAGTGGAAATAGGATTGGCATTTGTTCCTGCTGCCCCATCCAAGGAGACAGGGTCCAGGGACGGCACTGCTAGCCTGTGCTCTGCTCCCCGTCTTGCCTAGGGAGAGCCACAGTGCAGAGGTAACTGGGGTCCTGTGCGTCATCAGGCTCTTACAGGCAGGGTACCCATTTCATAGGATCACTTGTGCCTCCTGGTCCTTGAAATATCGGTCCATCCTTGCAGAGTACAAGTGAAGATTCCACGACCAGAGGAGGAGGGGATTGATCCTGTGCCTGGTCTTTGACTTGCGCAATGAGCAAAGAGCTGTGACCAGAGCCCAGCCAGGTCTCCTGACTCAACAGCATGACTGGGTTCAGAGCGCTTTTCCGGAGCTAGGTCCTTGCTATCTAGAGGGATCTTGGTCAACTGGACAGAGGTTGGGGGATGGGAGGCTGGAGAGGGGCTGGGGCAGGGCAGAAGGGAAGGAGACCCTGGCTTGTCCGCTTGAGGTCTTGTTTATGTAACTCAGTGGAGGATGGCCTGGGCTGAGCTAGGCTGGTTTGACAAAACCACTGGCCCTGGTTTCTTTCCTCTCACTCTAACTTTGTCATCTAGCAAAAAGGGGAATGACTTTAGAGGAATGTGGAAACTAGAATAGAAACAAGGTTCAAGGTTGGGGAAAGTAATTGTGCAAATTAACCCTCCAGTGTTGTGGAGGAGCTGGGAGTGGGGAGGAGGCTGCCGGGGCTGGCGTGTTTCCAGGCCTTTTCCATTCACTTTTGTGCCGGTTTCACTCTGGCCCTGCCTACATTACAGGAGAAAACGGAGTGACCTCCTCCTCTCTTGGACCCAGTGGATTGTAAACTTGTGCTCCTATGTGACATTTCTCCAGAAAGGGCTGGGTACACCATAGTGGGACAGGGTCCCGGGAGACCCCAGGATGGAGCTCTGACCAGTTACTGAAGCACCAATAGGCTGGTTCTTCCATCTACCGGCCTCAGTTTCCACAGCTGTGAAAGGATGCCATGACCAATTGTCTTACTGTCTCACAGGACAGTGGTGAAGACCAAGGGTCATTATGAGTGGACAAGTGCTCTCTTATGCATTTATTTATCTACATCGTCCCCAAAGTCACTGTCAGAAATACAAACAGGATCCAAAAGGTAAACAAACAAATAAGAACATTGGAGTCGGCCGGGCGCGGTGCTTACGCCTGTAATCTCAGCACTTTGGGAGGCTGAGGTGGGCGGATCATGAGGTCAGGAGATGGAGACCATTCTGGCTAACACGGTAAAACCCCGTCTCTACTAAAAATACAAAAAAATTAAGCCGGGCTTTGTAGTGGGCGCCTGTAGTCCCAGCTACTCGGGAGGCTGAGGCAGGAGAACGGCGTGAACCCGGGAGGCGGAGCTTGCAGTGAGCCAAGATGGCGCCACGCACTCCAGCCTGGGCGACAGAGGGAGACTCCGTCTCAAAAACAAACAAAAAACCACTGGAGTCATGGAAAACGTGAGCAGGAAAATGTGATGGGATGTGGTGAGGCTGGTGGCCAGGAGTGCTGCCCATGGCCCTGCACAGAAGGTGGAGTGACCGGCGTGTGAGGGTGTGGTGGGAGGGGACAGGGACAGGGACACAGGGAGGCCGGTGTGGAGGATTGGTGGCGGTCGGCTGCTGGCAGAGGCAGGGGCTGGAGGAGACAAGGAGGATGCTTAGGGTTTTCCAGCTTGGACAATTGGGAGCAGCAGAGCAGGAGCCCGGGCGCGGAGCGACTGTGAGTTCACTGGGAGTGTGGAGGCTGAGGTGGTTCTCACATTCCCATGGAGACCCTGCGGGGTGTGGAGGCTTAACAGATAGGTCTGGACTGCAGGTGCGAATTTTCCAGTTATTGAGAACTGAAGCGATGTGGGGATGGATGCGGTCAGGTGAGGTGAGTAGAAGAGGAGCCAGGTGGGGCTGACGTTCGTTCCAGAGGAGAAGTGGCTGTGGGGCTGGTGAGAGACGAGTGGCTCCAGGAAGCTGCAGGGGCTCATGGCTGGGGTGGGGGGCCTGTGCCGTGTTCTCCTGGTCCCGTCATGCCCCTCCTGCCATGTGTGTTCCCAGCAATAACGGCGGGGTCTCTGGAGTTGTGCAGAAGGCTCTGAGCTGGCTTACTGCCCAAATCGAATCCATGCTTTCCTTGTTACAGTGGTTGATAAGGAATGTAAATCCCGTGCCTTAGAGATCCCAGCAGCCTGCCACAGAGCGAGTCTTTCCATTGCAAGCTCATTTCCAAGACAAGGTGGGATGCACAGGGACAGGGAAGGGGACAGTCTGCCCAGCAAGAAGCGGGGTCCTCCTGGTTTACAGACCCTTCACAGTGTGGGCATGGAAGGAGCCTCAGGTGTCAAGCCTGGAGACTCAACTCTGGGAGTGGAGCGTTATTGACGAGGTGCTCCGGGCCAGAGCTCTCAGTCTCGCACTGTTGACTCTCGGAGTTGGATCGTTTGTTTTCGGGGGCCGTCCTGAGCTCTGTGGGATGTTCAGCAGCCTCCCTGGCCTTGGCCTCCTTGATGCCAGTAGCACCTCTACCCCCAACTGGTGACAACCAAAAATGTCTCCAGCCAAATGTCCTGGGGGGAGGAGGAGCAAAATTGCTCCTGGCTGAGACCTGCTGACATAGAGTGGAGAGAGAGGATGACCTTTCTTCCCCGCTCCTGACCCTGCTCCTCGCCCAGGCTTCTGTTGCTGCCACTCTGTCTTCTGGAAACAGTTTGCATCCTGTTACTCCCCGGCTCAAAATCGTCCGTGGTTCCTCAAGGTCTGCAGATTGGAGCACAAGCTCCCGGGTGCACCGCCTCCTGTCTGCACCGCCTCCTCTTCCGCTGAGTCTGCCAAGCCTCACTCAGGGCACGCTGGGGCCACTGTCCTATGGAGGCTCTCTGGGGTGGCCAGGCCCACCTGTGGTGCTCCCTTCAGAGATCTGGGTCACTTACTCCATTGGCTCATTCATTCTCCACACACTGTGTGCCCCAGCTCCCAGCATGGTACGCCCCATATTTGTAAAAAACATCAGAGAACCGAGGACAAGAGAGGCAGAGCCCAAAGGCAATGATAATCCAGGGTGGCAGAAATGGAATCAAGAGCGTTTTGGTAAATGAAGCGCAGACTGATGTGAAGTTCTGAACGGAGAGTACAGATGCCGTGAGTGGAATTTGTGAGAAAGCCAGGGACACACACAGACATTTTCATTTGCAAGAATTTGGAAAGGGATGTGGTTCACATACAAACACCTCGCAGGATACCTCTCCCAGGAAAGTACACAGAAGTGTTATTATTCATTTTTATATCCACTGCTCTAGCAATATGTATGAGCTTTTTGATGGCAGATAACAGCATTTAAGGCAACCATTTGTTCCCCTTATAACGACAACAATAGTATCGGTAAGCCTTCACAGAGTACTTCGTATGTAGTAGGCACTGGAAGAGCACTCAGATCTGTGGGATAGCTAGTGTTATGGATTTACACTTGAGGGAACTGGGGCACAGAGAGGTTACAGCATCTAAGATCATACACCAGGATCATACAGTAGCAGAGCAGGAATTCAAACCCAGTGCTTGGCACATGGCACGTGCTTAGTAAATGCTTGTTGAGTGAATGGATGCCTAAATAAACACCTTGTGCTTTCAAAGCTCTACACCCATACTCTCCTTACTGAACTCTCATCTTTTAAGGTCAAAGGTCGCCCCTTCTCTGAGGCTGCCTCCCGTTCTGCCCCTGCACGTGACTCTGCCCACAGCCCTTTGGGTCTCAGCCAGAGGGCTCGTTCCATTTCGTGTGATAACTCAATGAGCCGTGCACGCACCCCACCCGAGGGTATGGATGGGAATATCTTCGCATCTCTTTAAGTGCTTTGGGCAAGTAGGTGCTTAATACATGATCATTGACTTGAACTACATTGAAGTTGTAATAGAAGCCAAGATGTTTACTGGCAGATGTTAAGAGCAGCTAGAACCCAAAGGCCATCAGAAATGGGGCCAAAGAGGCAGTGGCCTGATATCTGATGAGCAGTTGGGAGGAGCAGAGAGGCTCGGGGTCAGAGGCCTGACAAGGTACCAAGAGGACAGAAGATCGAAACTTTCTTCGGGAGTAAGGCAAAGAAGGCCTAATTTGTTGAATTAGTGGAAGTAGGTTCATCTCCATATTTAATCTGCATCTGAAATTTGTGTTTCCATTAACAGTCGCTCTGGTGGCAACCACAGTTCGTGAGCTCAGGACCAAGAGCAGAGGCTGAGATGTTTTAATGTGGTTTTTAGTAAGGTATCATGTTGGTTAAAAATTGTAATAAGGTTTTTAATAACATTTGGTGTTGGTTAAAAATTCATGAGTGGATTGTGTTTTGCACTGTTCTAAGTTCTTTACAAATAGTAGCTGTTTCATCATCATCAGCAGCAGCATTGTCATCCCCTTTCACAGATGAAAAAACTGAGATCTACAGTGAGGCTGAGTCACTTGCCCAAGGCCACACAGCTTGAAGTGGCAGAACCGGGCAGGGAGCCCATAATTCTGGCTTTGGAGTCTCTGCTTGTAACTGTCATACTTTGCTCAGAGAGATAGCCTGTCTCTGGACTCTGTGTTTCCCTGGTCGCAGCAGCTGATAAAGAAACGTGAACTTGCTGCCTTAGAGGTGTCATCTGCCCTACAGAGAACTAGTCTCTAACTGCAAACTTATTTCAAGGACCAGGCAGGACCCATAGGGAGAGGGAATGAAGGCCGGTTCTCCTGAACTTACCCTGCAGCACGTCATAGGTGCTGAATGAGCCTCACGGGTAAAGCTGCCGCCCCCTGGGTCTGGGTTTCATGGCCTGGGCATCAGCATTGTGAGTTCTTAGGAAGCCGAGGATGAGCTGTGTCCCTGGACTTGTTAGGGATATCCAAGGGTTTGCTAAGTGTATTTGCTCTGAAGAGGCAAAGTGTGAAGGAAGAGAGGGAAAAGGGTTGGAAGTGGGAGGTGGGCTGAGCACAGACACATGAGATTTGAAGAGGAAATAGGAAAGGATCTTCCTTACAAGTATTGCAGCCCTGAGCTGAGATCTTAAGTGACATACCTCAGATCTGAATATTTAATTTGATCAGCGTTTTGGTTGAATAACATCCTTTTTCTTAATCCTCTCTGGGAATCCTTGAGATGGAGCCAGTGCATAATCAATTAAGAAGAGGATGACTGCTTTTCACGGCCATGCCCATAGTGAGTCCACACATCCAGGCTTGGGCAAGTTAGACCCGGGGACTCGCCCCTATAGGATGCAGTCTGCTTTTTGCGGTTGGTGCACTTTCAAACCACATGGGATCTTCATTGAAAACATAGACAGGCTGCGGTGCTAGGTGAGGGGCTCAGGCCACCAACCACCACGGACCCCTGTGTCTTATGCCTTGCTAGACAATTCCTGCTCCCATCGCCATAGTTACTAGACAGACTCGATGTGCTGTAACTGTGAGTAAATTGAACCTCTTTAAGCCTCAGGTTTTTAATCTGTAAAATGGGAATAATTGTAATACCTGCGTCATGGAGTTGTGAAAATTAAGAGAGAATGCATACCACGCTTCTCCCAGGGCCAGGCACGAGGATGCGTTCAGTATGTGCTCTCTAGTAATGATGATGGCTAAGGAAACACAGATCACAGGATCCTGGTCCTCGCTGTGCAAGGAGCTAGGGAAAACGGAGAAACAAAACCTAAAATGCTGTGGTGTCTCAACTGCCCATTTAGCAGTTAATTGTGTAGTGTCGGATTTTGAGTGGTATCCCTTACATGTTAGCTTGCTGGTACATGTGGAAGACAACGGAAGCAGCAGGTATTTGTTGAAATTCTTCTGTGTGCCAAGCACAGCGATCCATGCAGGAGACCCGGTAGTCTATAAGGTTTGGTCTTGGTGCTCAAGGAAATTATAGGTGAGTAGGGAATTCATAGCTAGAAGGCAGAGACCCTGAATCAGGGGCACGTCATACTTTCCAACACCAAGCCACAGTCCGGAGTATAGAACCTCAGTAAATATTTTCTGATGCTACAGTGAAGGCAGTGCCTCAGTGAGTTTGGGTATCTCTCATTGCAAAAGGCCTCAGAAGTGGCTGGGCATGGTAGCTCATCCCGGTAATACCAGCATTTTGGGAGGCTGAGGCAGGCGGATCACCTGAGGTCAGGAGTTCGAGACCAGCCTGGCCAACATAGCGAAACCCTGTCTCTCCTAAAAATACAAAAATTAGCTGTGCATGGTAGTGGGTGCCTATAATCCCAGTTACTTGGAAGGCTGGGGCAGGAGAATCGCTTGAACCTGGGAGGTGGAGGTTGCAGTGAGCCAAGACTGCACCACTGTACTCTAGTCTGGGTGACAAAGCAAGACTGTCTCAAAAAAAAAAAAAAAAAAAAGAAAAAATGCTTTAAAAAATTAAAAAGGCTCAAACGCATCACATCCCAAGCTACGCAATTTTTCTAACTTAGCAGAAAGAAGTATCTATATTGAAATAAATAACTGGAAATCAGAAAAGAAACCTGTCTTTCTTGAGTTCTAATATCTATGTAAGATAGATAGACTGGGGTTAAGAGAGAAAAAGAAAAAAGTTGAGAAAAAGAGCTGTGATTCCTACAAGACTTTTTGCTCATTCGACTGTTGGAGTAACAACAGAGATGTGCCTAATTTGACCATGCTGCCACACCTTCTCTGAGTTCCATGTTTCTTATTGAATTTTGGCTCAGAGAGGCTATTCACCAGCTGGGCGGTGGTGCCTCACAGAGATAGGTTGTCTTCGCCTGACATCTACTGGTCAGACTGGTAGCTACATGTCCGTTACATGTTTTCTAACTTGAAACACCCACAGCGTCCACAATTGTTTTTGATATTAAAAGTTGCGATTCTCCCCTGACTGTACCATTCTACTCTTATGTCTAAGCATTCTCTTCCTTGGATTCTGACAATCAGGAAGACTCACCCTCTCCTCTCTTCTCCTTCCTTACCATTGGCCTTCCTTTTCAGCCTGGGAAACATCTTTTCAGTTGGGCTCAGTGGCTTACACCTGTAATTCCAGCAGTTTGGGAGGCTGAGGTGGGTGGGTTGCTTGAGCTCAGGAATTCAACACCAGCCTGGGCAACATGGCAAAACCTGTCACTACGAAACATTAAAAAAAAAAAAAAAAAAAACAAAAACAAATTAGCTGGGTGTGGTGGCATACATCTGTACTCCCAGCTACTCGAGGATGGCTTCAGTCTGGGAGTGGAGGCTGCAGTGAGCTGAGATTGAGCCACTGGATTCCAGCCTAGGTGACACAGCCAGACCCTATCTCAAAAAAAAAAAAAAAAAAAAAAAAAAGCCGGGCATGTGGTTCATGCCTGTAATCCCAGTACTTTGGGAGGCCGAGGTGGGAGGATTGCTTGGGCACAGGAGTTTGTGACCAGCCTGGGCCATATAGTGAGACCTCATCTCTACAGATAACTAAATAAATGTTTTTAAAAAGAAACATCTTTTCACCTTTTTTTTTTTTTTGTACTTTATTATTTCTTGAACTCATTTCCTAGCCAGTGTCCAATGGTGGCACTTCTCCATGCGGGTTACCAGCCCAGAACAGAGCATAGTCTTGACACCATCTAAGGCCCGAATACAATATTTCCATCAGACTCTAGGGCCCATTTGGTTTCTTGCCAGTGATGAAACTCCTTCAGGGAGGGCATTTCCAAAAAGGCTTCCAGGAGCCCGCGGCAATGTCTCACATTCCTGGAGGGGTGGCCAAGCCTTATTTTAAACAGGATCCTCACCAGAGCCTTTGGGTAGTGGGAGGCACCATCCGTGTGCAGGGAGGGTGGCACACTGATTTCCTCCGGAGCAATGTGGATGAGTGGAACCAACGTTCCCATCTTCAGCAAATCACAGAGTGAGGGCAAGTTCCCACATTGATTTGAATAGAGAAGGAGTCGGGGGAACAGGACGACAAGAGTGAGACCACACAAGGACCGGCCCTCACCATTAAAACTCATCAGCCGTCAAGGAAGAGAATAAATCGTAGCTTCACACACCATTATGGATGACTGTCGCAGACAAAAGGTGCAGTGGGAAAGGCGAGACGCGTAAGAGTAACTGGTGTGTGATTCCATTGGTATAAAGTTCAAAACCAGGTAGCACAAACCCGTGGAGGGAGTCAGGATGGTGCCACGTCTTCCGGTCAAGTGGCAGGATGGGGTTGACCGGACACAGGGAGAGAGCATGACGGGACCCCTAGGGAAGTGGAAATGCCTATATTGTGACCTGGCTGCTGGTCACACTGATGTGTGCAGATAGTAACATTCTCTTAAGGTTTATGCACTTTATTATGTATAAATTACACCAAAAATTTAAAAAAGAATAAAACCAAAACCCAAAGTCATCATCATCACCAAAAATCATCATTGCCTGACCATTTGCTGAGAGCACAGGACAAAGTGACTGGCACACCCTGGAAGCTGAACTCTGCTGGAAGGCCAGTTGGGCTGATCCCATATGCACGAGGGCTGGGCTGGAGTTTGGGTGGATGGGAGGTGGGGAGGGGGACAGTTATCAAGCCATCTCATTCTAGTCCTTTACTTTTAAATCAATTATAATGTTTTCTCACAGTCATCACTTCTTAAATGACAATAATCGTATCAGCCAGCTTGTGACTGCCTTCCGGTTTCAGGGTTTTCTACCTCCATGGCAGTCAAGCTCCCTGGAGGGGCCTCACTTTCAGGAAGCACCTTAACCCTCATTCGCAGCAGGAGGGGGACGAGAAAGCTCTGCTCAGAACCTGAGACCCTCCCAGACGCCAGTGACATCGCTTCTGGTTTCGTGTGGATCTCTGAGAAAACTGGCCCCAGGAATTTTCAGTTGGCTGCATTCTGCTTTCCGAGGATTGGAAGGCCTTGCAGCTGCCGTGGAATGCTCTTGGGCTGCCCGGGCCTGAGGGCCAAGCAGGCCAAGTTAGGTAAGGAAGACGCTGATTAAACAGTCATTTGTAACCTGCAGATGGGTAGTGTAAACGTCCCTTCCCCGGCGTGCTGGCCACATAACTCTGCTGTTGCGAAAGTTATGAGCTTTTTATTGGTGCTCCAGCGTGACATGCTGAACGGCCATAGTGCTTACTCATTTCGAGTTATCAGCGAGCTGCAATGTTTCAAACTGCCAGTGGACAGTCAGAGATAAACTTGGGCCGGCTTCAGACTGAGTGGCGCCCGGGACGTATTGCACGTGTTGTGTGTTTTCTTTCTTTCTTTTTTTTTTCTTCACCCTGGGATGACATATTATTTTTTGACCTGAATATGTTTATGTAAGGTCCAGAACAAAAATTCCCTGAATCCAAGGGTAATGAACCCTACTGACATGCTGCCCCTTTCTCTTTTCTTTGTGCTTTTTTCTTCTCTATATTTGAGGCCCAAAGTGGCAACAGCAGAAAAAAGTCACAAGAGGAACAGTCTAGGTGTTGGGAAGACAATCCTGGGAGAAGAGCCTAAGGAGGGCCGGCATGCACGCGTCTATTTTCCACTGATGCTGTGCATGGCGTCTACACACGGCTTAGGCCCTGACATCAGTGTGAAAGGCAAAAATCACGTCCTCATTTCAATTACCTCTAAAATTCCCTTAGATCCCCCGTGAAGCGCAGTGAGATGGTTTTGGGTAAACAATTCTGCAGAATAATTCTGTACATGTAAGTTTGGCAGCCACAGAACTCTAGAGGAAAGATATTTTGTATGGCAATATTGGGGCCTTATGTAAGAAAACTGTCAATCTCTAGTTGTGCATAGGATGGAGGTGAAGAATTCTAAAATATCCCTTTTCGTCAATAGAGACCTCCCCATCTTATAAGAGTCAACTTCTATAACTTTATTTATTTATTTATTTACTTAATTATTTTAGACAGGGTCTCGTTCTGTTGCCCAGGCTGTAATGCAGTGGCATAATCTTGGCTCACTGCAACCTCCACCTCCTGGATTCAAGCGATTCTCCTGCCTCAGCCTCCTGAGTAGCTGGGATTACATTACAAGCATGTGCCACGACAGCCGGCTAATTTTTGTATTTTTTTTTTTTTTTTTTTTTTAGGAGAGACAGTTTCACCGTGTTAGCCAGGCTGGTCTCGAAATCCTGACATCAAGGAATCTGCCCACCTCAGCCTCCCAAAATGCTGGGATTACAGGCATGAGCCACTGCGCCTGGCCAACTTCTATAACTTTAACACCTGGTAATAGATTTGTTATTGTGAGGAGTGAGGTCTTCAGTCCCCCATAGGTTAACTGTGTGCATGATGTCACCACAAAGGGAGGGCTTTGAATATAGGCTACTAACGACACCTTTGGAAATTTTACATTTTTTGATGCCATCAACAAGACTGATTCGAGCTCTGTAGACAGTCAGTATCCTTTTCTTATATGAAAACCTCTGTCCCCTTCCCCATCAAATACCAGACACAGAGCCTGGGTGGCCAGCAGCCAGCAAGTGTGGGGGTGGGGGATAAAACCTACCTACTCATGCTTCCTTTGTACCTCTACCACCAGACCATTTCCTGATGGCATTTCTGCTTCTTCAGGCATCTCCCTGAAAACCAGATTCCACAGCAGACTTCCAGGCACTGTAGAAGGTCTGCATAGTTGGACCCTTTTGGGTTCCTCCATTTTACTTAAGATGGCGGAGAGGGCCAGACACTGTGGCTCATGTTTGTAATCCCAGCACTTTGGGAGGCTAAGGTGGGTGGATCCCTTGAGCCCAGGAGTTTGAGACCAGCCTGGGCAACATGGCAAAACCCTGTCCCTATAAAAAAATACAAAAATTAGGCAGGCATGTTATGGTCGTGCATGCCTGTTGTCCCAGCTACTCAGGAGGCTGGGACAGGAGGATCACTTGAGGCCAGGAGGTTGAGGCTGCAGTGAACTATGATCACACCACTGCACTGCAGCCTGGGTGACAGAGAAAGACCTTGTCTCAACAACAACAACAACAACAACAAAACCGAGTGGATGGAGTGTGAGTGTGTTTTGTGCAAACCAACAGATATAAAACATAAACAATGCAGTCTAAGTTGCTGGAACAAGGCCAAGCAGCGCCCTACCAACCAGGGAGGAGAGCTGCTTGTGACATGACCACCTGCTGGCCCCAGAGTCCCCTTGCCACCCCTGAAGGGCTACGACTCCCAGAAGCACAGGTAACATAGTCACGTGACTGCCAGGTTGCTGCAGGGACAGATGGCTGAGCGGCTTTCCACCTCTGCAGCTTTAGCTAAATTATGGAGGCTGAGATATGCAGAGAAACATCTTCAGGAAATACACACAGGAGGTGCAATAAAACACTTCTGGGGCTATGTGTGTTCTGTTTATTTAGCAGTTTGTGAGGTGAAAAACATATCAGAGTAAACCACTTTTCCTCCAGACTTTTATCGCATTCCATGTTATGACTATCTTTGGGTTTTAGAACACTCAGCTTGTTTCCCTTGAACACAATTTAAATATAAGCTGGGCGGGGAGGAGATCTATGCAGAAAAAATTGTGCTTATAAATTGAGTGCCGACCACCGCTGCTGCAGGATTTGTTGTTCCTGCCCCAGAGGCGGCCTGTGTGGACTCCCTCCTAGAAAGGACTCTGCAGTATCCCTCGGCATGCCACCTTCCAGACACTGGGGATGGCCAGCAGTAGCAGCTGGAGCAGCTGAGAGCAACAGAGAGGGAGCACCAACCACGCAGCGGGGGGGCCCGGGACTCAGACACCTGAGTTCCGATCTCTCCTGTCTCACCGCCCTGCTGGTCACCTCTTCCCAGTCATCGCCTGCCCCTACTTCTGATTGCTCAAGAAAGGATGCTGCTGATGGCTTCTAGAGAGAAAATAAGAAGGCTGATGAGGGGACCCGAATCGCCCGCCTCTGTCTTTGTTTTCTCCCCTTTCCCAAGTGCCTGGGGTGAGGCATGGGGGAGGGACTAGAGATGGAAGAGAAGGAGAAAGTTCTAGAAGGCTGCCTTCCTAACGGGAATGTGGCTGCTGGTCAGAAAAATGAGCAAGCCCAGGCAGTCTGGGAGATGGGTGAATGGGTCGTGGCGTCCTCTGCAGAGCACACTCCGAAAGCTGCTCCCGACTGTGACAGAGCCCTGCAGGGACTGCTGGCCGTTGCCTGGCTGGGGACAGGGCCTTCCTGGATGTTGGACTGGCTCTGCTCATCCCTTGGTGAGCCAACATCCACTGCTTCTGGTCGGGAGGAGTTCGGCCCCAAGTCTTGGACAGAGCTCTATTTCTTCAGCCTCTGCCACTCCCATGTCATGGGGATTCGATCACAGTTACAGGATCCTGAAAGGGAGACTTAGGGCTAGTGTGGCTCAGAGACTGGCACAGTCTTCCCCGTACCAGGTCAGAGGATGGCGCACGACGTGCCCTCTGCAGAGAGCCGGTGTCCGGCAACTGCACTTTGTGACAGCCCGACCAGTAATGTGGACATTGACCCGGCCCATAGCCAATAGCCCGCCTGTGGGGAGCTTCCACTGGCAGAAGGCGGTGGCAGCTTGGGGCGACACTCGGGGCTCTACCACATTGGTGGCATGGGTCATGGGAAAGGGAAGAAGGAGCATGGACACCCTGTCACAAAGCTCAGTCTCTCTTGATTAGAACCCAGCCCTCAGGAGGCAGCAGAAACCACCAACCATCTTCTATTTTAAAATATGTTGTTAGAAACTTCAGGCATCCATCAATGTGCTCAAACCTGGCTCTGCACCTGCAAAATTGTTTTGCATGGTCCCGAATAAATGAGGCTAGAGTTCTTTCCCTGGCACGTCCATGGGGCCCTCTCAACCCAGAAACCGTCCAGTGACAACAGTCACTGTCCCCACTGACTGTCATGCCCTATTTAATGAAGGTCCTTCCAGTGTGATCTTCCTTCTGCTTCCTTCCTCCTCTGCAAGCTAAAGACCATAAAGACTCAGGGTCTTTGGGAGTTAATTCAAGTGCCAAACACTATTGTAGATGAAACAGACAATAATGTGAAAATAAATAACAGTCACCTGTCACCTCGCCTTCCAGAGATAACCACTGCTCATATTTTCAGTGTCGATCCCACCCCCAGTCTTTTTCCTGTGCACACACATTTGTATTTTGACAGCAAGTAAAGAACCAGGGAGAGGTGGCCTCCCAGGCCATTCAGAAATGCAATTTAAACAACTAGGCATGGTGCACAAACTTTAGTGCTCGTGAGCATCACTTGGAGAGCTTGTAAAACACATTCCCAGACCTGACGACCCTCAGGAATTCCGCATTCCCTGGGTGCTGAGAGAGATAGGCCAGCCCATCCAGCCCAGACTCCTCAGAACACGACTCGCACCTCCCAGACTCAGGCACTGTGGCTTCCTGACGAGGCCTTAACCTTAGATCATGCTTCAGCTGGGCCTTCAATGAAGTGCCTATCAGGATGAGGAGAAGGGAAAGAATGTTCCAGGTAGTTGTGCAGGGCAGGGAGCCCTCTGAGGCTGTGGTCACTGGGTCCATGGTGGTAATTAAATAAAGTGTGTAAAATGCCAGATATAAGCTTCACCCATATTATGTGACCAGCAAACAAATCTTGTCAGCTCCCGGATCCACCAACGCCCCTTTTGATTTTTGGATTTTTTTCATCGTTAAAAATTCAAGCATAGGCTGGGCACAGTGGCTCATGCCTGTAATCCCAACACTTTTAGAAGCCGAGGTGAGAGGATTGCTTGAGGTCAGGAGTTGGGGAGCAACCAAGCCCCTGTCTCTGCAATAAATGTTTTAATTAGCCAGGTATGGTGGTGTACACCTGTGGCCTTAGCTACTCCAGAGACTGAGGTGTGGGAGGATCACTTGAGCCCAGAAGTTCGAGGCTGCAGTGGGCTAGGATCACACCAATGCACTCCAGCCTGGGCGACAGAGTGAGACCTTACCACCAAAAAAAAAAAAAAACAGTCAAGCCAGACGAGTACAAGGAATATCCTTACACCCATCACCCAGATTCAACAATTGGCAGGACTCTGCCACCCAACCGCCTTTTACTGGCTCAGGTCTGGTCCAGAGACCCAGAAACAGGGAGTAGAAGGAGAACCTCCAGGGAGATGCTGGGGAGAAAGGGGTGGTCCCCAACAGCAGCAGCCGGGGAGCCAAAGTGTGGGACAGCAGGAAGTGAGCTGCCAGTGAAGCTTCCTGGGGATTAATGCATGAACCTGATTTTGAAACAAGCAAACTCAAATGCTTCTCTGACTCACCTATCCTGCCCATGGCCCTGTGGATAACATAGGTTTTAAACGGGTCATTAAACCTACCTGTAACCTGGTAAACCTCGCCATGTTCATCTGCATGGATGCGTGGTCCTTGGCACCAATGACGTGATTGCTGTTGGAGCGTATCCACGGGGTGTACAGGTCTACAAACTCACTGGCATTGTTCTGTGTATTGAGGCCACACTAGGCACGAGTAGAGAAAGCTGTTTTGTTTTGTTCTCTGACTGTTAAAGCTTGCTTCACATGTTGGCGGTCACTAACAGCCTGTTTATATTTAATGGCCGGACAGTCACTAGAAGGTTTACTGGAAGCTCTGGGCATTGTTGTAGACAGTTGTGCTGAGCTGGGGTGATTTTGCCCCTGGGAGGCATTTGGCAATGTCTGGAGACATTTTTGATTGTCACAACTGCCGGCATCCAGTGGTAGAGACCAGGGATGTTGCTCAGCCTCCTAGAATGCACAGGACAGTCCCACAACAAAGGAGTCGCCAGCCCCAGATGCATAGTGCCAGGCTGAGAAAGCCTGCCCTGGGGGGATCAGGTGAGCACCAGCCCTGTCCTTCATATCTGCTTCTTTTGAGTGGGTCGGTTTCCATCCTGAGGAGCCCATCCCTCACCAAACTTGGAAGGCAGAGTGTGTGGTTCCGGCATTCGGAAGCCAGGGGCACTCAGTAAGTAGACTTTCAGGCACACCCACTGTTTTCAGTGTGGAGTCTCTGATATCAGGAAAACAGTGCAGAGCTTCTCTGGGTCCATTTGCCCTGAAAGCAACCTCCTGACATGTGTGAGGTGGGCAGGTGGAGTGACCAGGCTGCTTGGGCTTGGGAAGAGGACCTGGTGTGGGAATGTGTGGGACGTTGGAAGAAGGGTCATCTAGCTGCTCCTTATGCAGAATTCAAACAACCCTCCTGTTTTTAGCTCTGTTTTGTACTCCCACCTTCACTGACCCTGGGGGCCTTCCATTCCTGAGCCTTCCTGAGCTGTTCACTGTGAGTAGATCTGCTTCCTGCAGGCAGCCAGGTGTCCACTCTGCCCGGCCGACGTCCGTGACCTTGTGCTCTGTGTCTTCTAGCATGTTGTGGCTGGGCCCTTCCATGGCCTCCTCTGCACATGCATGTCTGGATTTATTCCTTTGCTGTCATTTTAGTGAGGGTTGGGGAAGGCGTGGAGATAAACACGTGTTGAGTTTATCATCTCAAACCAGAAGTGGCATCCTTGTGTGCTGGAAAACTGTAGATTTCATTAAAAGCTCTGAAGTGTGTCTGGCTTCCGAGGAGGACCAAGTGCTGGTGCTGGAGCTCTTCTGGCTTACCTGGAGGCAGGAACTGGGGGATGGCATCATATAGGAGGAAGAAGAGCTCTGGGACCTTCATCTTGTGGAGCCTCAATGTCCCTATGTGTGAAATGTGTGCTCTCAGTCCTGCTGGTACAGATGGAATGAGGGGATGGGTGTAGAAGAGTCGCGAGCACTGCCGGGTGCTGTGGTTTATGATTGCCATTCTCCTGGTTGGAGTCATGACCATCATTTCCTTTAACTGTATGACCAAGGCAACGTGTCATTTGGGCACTGTGACATAATGTAACTCTCTGGTAGACAGGCTTGACCCAGCAAATGGGCATGAGTACCAACAGCCTCATTTTCTTGCCAGAGGCCTCCAGTTTGGTTGGCAGAGTGGTGACCAGCTGACCAATTGGATGGGGTTCTTTAATGTCACTGATGATGCAGCAGTGCAGAGCGGCAGTCCAGCACCACGTACAGATCCCAGCAAATGACCAGGGATGGGGGAAGGCTGACCTGGGGTGACCCTGCAGCCCCTGCCCCATTGTCCACCCCCTACAGTGGAAGAAGCAGGCTCGCTCCAGTGGCTCAAAACTCCCTGCATTTTGGTATCCCACCTGGTTTCTTTAACTTGAGGATGAATGAATTTGAAGGATGAGGGATAGGACTCAACCGTAACCAAGTAGGGATTCGCTGGTCCCTTCTATTGGTGGGTAGGGTGGGAAGTCTTGGTCTCAAGCCTCCATTTAAGGGTGGGGACCAAATCTCTGTCCCTGCCGCAGGGATTTCAGTTATCAGCCAGCAAGTGTATGTAGGTGTGTGTGGGGTGGGTGTCGGGCAGGGTATTTCATTCTCTGATTGGCTAAAGCCAACAGCATCACCCCAAAAAGAACTTTTGACTGGAGAGAATCGTGGATGTGGAATATTTGTGTAAATAAATAGTGAAGCCAGGTGCGGTGGCATGAACCTGTAACCCTAGCACTTTGGGAGGCCGAGGGGGGGCGGATCGCTTGAGCGCAGGAGTTCGAGACCAGATTGGGCAACATGGTGAAACCCATCTCTACAAAAAGTACAAAAATTAACTGGGTGTGGAGACTATTATTCCAAGTGAAGTAACTCAGGAATGGAAAACCAAACATTGTATGTTCTCATTTATATGTGGGAGCTAAGCTATGAGGATGCAAAAGCATAAGAATGACACAGTGGGCCGGGCATAGTGGCTAATGCCTGTAATCCCAGCATTTTGGGAGGCCGAGGTGGGTGGATCACCTGAGGTCAGAAGTTTGAGACTAGCCTGGCCAACATGGTGAAAACCCATCTCTACTAAAATACAAAAATTATCTGGGTGTAGTAGCCGGCGCCTGTAATCCTAGCTTCTCGGGAGACTGAGGCACGAGAATCGCTTGAACCTGGAAGGCGGAGGTTGCTGTGAGCTGAGATCGCACCACTGCACTCCAGCCTGGGCAACAGAGTGAGACTTTGTCTCAAAAACAAACAAACAAACAGAATGACACAGTGGACTCTGGGGACTCAGAGGGAAAAGGAGGGCAGGGGATAAGGTCAAAAGACCACAAATTGGGTACAGGGTGTACTTCTCGGGTGATGGGTGCACCAATGTCTCACAAATCACCACCAAAAAACTTACACATGTAACCAAACACCACTTGTTCCCCAATAACGTATGAAAATAAAAAAAATTAAAACATTAAAGAAATGCTTCTCAACAACATTAGATTCAGCCATAATCCCACACTTCTTTATGCTGCTATTTCTAAATCCTCCCCATCAATACCAAGTCCAGCTCTCAACAAAGTGAAAAAAGCTCTCCGTGATCCTCAGTCCTGCTGCCTCCCTCAGGGCTCAGCAGGCGGCCTCTGGGCTCAGGCAGAACGTGGTGATTTGGCATCTCCAGGCACAGGATCCCCGTAGGTCGAGTCCCTGCACTCCTGGGTCTTTCCTGCTTCCTTGGCCTCGGGATCCCCAGCAAGGATTGCCATCGTGACCTGATTTTTGCCAGTTCCCGGCCCAAGTGATTGCAAGGTTTTGCAACAAATGAAATATGCTGTGTGATCTCTCATTGGGACCACGAAGGGGGGTGAAGTGAGAAGGGGAGAAGTGGAGAGGGATTAGTCTGATTCATCAAAACCAGGAAGGGAGGATGCTACGGATGGCAGGTGCATTCCCGGTTTCTCCGTGTCCTGGGAAAGTGAGGTGGCCTGGAGCCTGGGGCCTGGGGTCTCAGCTAGGTTGTCAGGGTGTGACTGTGGACAAATCACTTAACTCTCCATCTATGAGAAGGACATACTAATCCTGCCTAGCTGGTCAGATAAGCTGAATCCACACTTTTATCAAAAGGACTGAGAAGCAGACTCCTACCCATTTAAGGGGCTATATCCCCCACTCAGCCCTTCCCTACCAGCAAAAGGGAAGTGTGAATGCAGGGGTGCTTTCTATTCTGAGGTCTTGAAATGACAGTTTGGGAGGTCCAAAGTTTATACGATTTGTGGGGTCTCTTTAAGAGAAAGAATGCAAAGGTTACTACAGTGAATTGTTGCAAAAAATGAGAAGAGGAAAACATCATCACAATGTCTCTCACAATGGGGGTCATAGGATTTGATAGTTGACAACCACATGTCCTGCAGTGAGTCATTTCTTTTTTATTGTTTTAAATTTAATTTTATTATTATTCTCTTTTGAGACAGGGTCTTGCTCTGTTACTGAGGCTGGAGTGCAGCGGCACCATCACAGCTCACTGCACCTCGAACTTTTGGGCTCAAGCGATCCTCCCACCTCAGACTCCCGAGTAGCAGGACCGCAGGCGGGCACCACCACGCCCAGACGATATTTTGATTGATGGTTTCTTTTGCAGAGACGGGGTCTTATTATGTTGCCCAGGCTGGTCTTGAACTTGTGGTCCCAAGCGAACCTCCTGTACAATTGTAAATTACAAATTTTAAAAAGCTGACAAATACCACAAATAGAAAATGAATGTGGTTATGAATCAACTCCCCAGCACAACTCTATGAAACTTTTTTTTTTTACTTGCATGCATTTTGCCTTTGTAATGTTATTTTCTTCTGTAGAGCGGACAGAAAGGGCCAGCCCCCTATCCGCTGTATGCTCCCATCCTCTGTACGCTCCCATCCTCTGTACGCCCCCATCCTCTGTACGCCCCCATCCTCTGTACGCCCCCATCCTCTGTACGCCCCCATCCTCTGTACGCCCCCATCCTCTGTACGCCGCCATCCTCTGTACGCCGCCATCCTCTGTACGCCCCCATCCTCTGTACGCCCCCATCCTCTGTACGCCGCCATCCTCTGTACGCCCCCATCCTCTGTACGCCCCCATCCTCTGTACGCCCCCATCCTCTGTACGCCGCCATCCTCTGTACGCTCCCATCCTCTGTACGCTCCCATCCTCTGTACGCTCCCATCCTCTGTACGCTCCCATCCTCTGAGTCCTGGAGAATTTGGTTCCAGAATGAACCAAGGCAAGGTGCAAAGAGGAGCCTCCTCTCTGAAATGGGAGAAAAGAGGGGACATCACTTTCCCCGTGTCTCAGGGTTTCGCCCTTAACCGTGTCTGTATTTTAGAGGTTGACATATTTCCAGCTGTGCTTTCTCTCCTATATGGTTCATAGACTCCTGCCCAGTACCTCCTGATTCACAAAACTGTGTTTGTGTGTGTTGTGTGGTTGTGGAGTGGTGTGTGTGTGGTGTACGTGTGTGGTGTGTTGTGTGTGGTCTGTGGTGTGTTGTGTGTGATGTGTGTGGTGTATGTGTGGTGTGCGTGTATTGTGTGTTGTGTGTGTGGTGTGTTTCTGTTGTGTGTGTCATGTGTGGTAGGTGTGTTGTGTATGTGTGGTGTGTATGTTGTGTATGTGTCGTGTGTGTGGTGTGTGTGTGGTGTGAAGTGTGTGTGGTGTGTTTGTGTTGTGTGTGTGGTGTATGTTTCTGTTGTGTGTGTTGTGTGTGGTGTGTGTTGTGTATGTGTGGTGTGTGTGGTGTGTGTGGTGTGTGTGTATGTGTCGTGTGTGTGTTGTGAGGTGTGTGTGATGTGTTTGTGTTGTGTGTGTGTGGTGTGTGTTGTGTTCGTGAGGTGTGTGTGGTGTTTGTGTTGTGTGTGTGGTGTGTGGTGTATGTGTGTTGTGTTTGTGAGGTGTGTGTTGTGTGTGATGTGTGTCGTGTGTGTATGTGTGCGTGCAGTTTTCTCCCGGAGAAGGAAGCCCTGCTGCACAGGCTACGTGTCTGTGTCGTTTCTATCAGAAACAGTTTATGGAGAAGTGAAATGGGCTCTTCTCTTCCTAGAGGGTAACTAGGATGAAGCCTTTCTCTCCAGTTCGTCCTCTTTATAATACTCTTAAATAACAGTCCTGGTTAAAGGACCCTTCTCAAAAGTTTCCAAATGGCCTCCCATGGCCTTCCAAATCCCTGGACCCTGGGCAGCATTCAGGGCCTCCGCAGCTGGCCGCACCTGCCTGATCATTCATGGCTTCCTTCTTAGGCTCTGGGCTCCAGCAAAACCCGGAACCTGCTGTAGGCTCAGCACTCCCTCTACCGGCATGCCCTCCTCTTCCACATCCACCTGCTGAGAGCCATCTGTCAGGGTCCAGCTGAAATGCCACCTGCTCCAGGGAGCCTTCCCTGATATGCAGAGAGAAGTGAACCTCTTCCGCTCGGACCCCTCAGTGGTGTTCACCTCCCCAATGGCCCGTCTCCCATCCAGCCCTGCCCTGTGTAACAGTATTCTGTGTGCACAATCCTTGCTCCCTGACTGCAGGGATTGTTGTCTACCTCATTTTCACATCCTTCACAAGTGTTTATTGAGTGAATGAGTCTCTTTTTTTTTTTCTTGGAGACAAAGTCTGGCTCTATTACCCAAGCTGGAGTGTAGTGGTGCGATCTCGGCTCACTGCAACCTCTGCCTCCTGGGCTCAAGCCATCCTCTCCCCTCAGCCTCCAGAGTATAGGTACGCACCACCATACTTGGCAAATTTTTGTATTTTTGTAGAGATGGGGTTTTGCCACCTGGGCCAGGCTGGACTTGAGCTCGTGAGCTCAAGTGATCTGCCTGCCTTGGCCTCCCAAAGTGCTAGGATTACAGGCATGAACCACCGCGCCTGGCCTGATTCTCCTTTTTTGGTAGAGAAAAACATGGACCCTCAGAGAAGTTAAGTGATTTACCTGAAGTCTTTCAGGTAGTAAGCAGCAGAGTCAGATCTGGAGCCCAGGCCTGAGAACTCAGGACAGCATCACCCTCCACACCCACATTCAATGTCCTTGGAGCCGTGGTACTGACTCTGATTCAGAGTCCGATGGGCCTGTACGAGGATGGCAGAGCCTCTGCAGGTTTCTCATCCCCAGCCCCAGGGACTGTGCTAGTTCATGACCCTCGGGGAAAGAAGGGCTTGCGATGGCCCCGGACCAGTTCACCTGGGTCTGCATCAGCTTCAGGTCAGCAGGGAGGTGAGGCAGGATAAAGAACTGGGTAGAGATTTTGATCCTTTTTCAGATATCTGTTGTCACTGTCTCCCATCACAGTGGGTTATGGAGAGGCGTCTGATTGGATGTTATTTTGGATTTGTGGCCGAGTATATATAAACACTTGTAAGTATTTTTAACCCATTATTATAAAACATTTCACAAAAGTAGAGCAAATGATACAACAACCCCCCATGTTCTATCATCCAGCCATGACAGGTGTCAGCTGATGGGGAGTTTCCACGTTCTGGATTCTGCCGATTGTAGCCCTGGGTGTCCTTTAACATTTTGTCCCTAGTCTTCTATTTCCTGTCAACTAGTAGTTAGATCTAGTAGCTGGATTGGGTTTGATTTTTTTTTTTTCTTGTCAAGAATACTTACTTTACAGATGGTGGTGTTATTTCCATCAGGAGCACACAATGTTGTGGACACTTTAATATTTAACATATTTAAAAGTAGACCAGTGTTGTCACACACATCTGAACAATGTCAAAACCGACTCGCCCAACAGACACTGGAAATGAAAATGGCTTACCCCGGGGTGGTGTCTTCATGGAAGTTGGTTGATGAATTAGATAACACAGGAATCACACTGCTCAGGACTGGCCTCCTGGAGTAGGAAGACTCCAGAGCTGGGAACTCGTCTTACCTCGGCACTGCTACCTGCTCACTCAGGACAGGGTGTCAATATTTGGTAATATCCTGGGATAGCTTTGAGCAGCATGTGATGGGTGTGTCACAGGAATCGAGGCTGATTTTCAAGGAAACATCCATAGCTCCTTTTCTACAAGAAAACTCCGGAAAGTGTTGGAAGAGCCTCTGGCTTCAGTATTAGATAGGAATCACGCTTCTAAACATCACCCTCCGTTGAGAGGAAGACAGGACAGTGGAGTGACAGATGGTGTGACAACGGCTATGAACTGAGATTCTATTGGTGGATGGGAAGACATGTGCAGGAGCCAGCCTCGGGAGAGTTGCTCATGGTGTTTTTTTTTTTTTTTTTTGAGACAGGGTCTTGCTGTGTCAGGCTGGAGTGCAGTGGCATGACCTCAGCTCACTGCAACCTCTGCTCCCCAGACTCAAGCAATTCTCTCACTTCAGCTTCCTGAGTAGTTGGGACTACAGGCACACACCAACCACTCCCAGCTATTTTTTTTTTTTTTTTTTTTTTTGTAGCAATCGGGTTTAGCCATACTGCCAAGGCTGGTCTTGAACTCCTGGAGTCAAGTGATTTACCCTCCTTGGCCTCCCAAAGTGCTAGGATCACAGGTGTGAGCCACTGTGCCCAGCCTTAACATGGCGCCATCCTGATCATTGACAACCATATGTGCTCAAGTGAATCATTTCTTTTTAATTTTTTGACACTTATTTTATTTTATTTTTTGAGACGGTGTTTTTGTTCTGTCACTCAGGCTGGAGTACAGGGATGCGATCGTGGCTCACCGCAGCCTCGACTGTTTGGGCTCAAGTGATCTTCCCACCTCAGCCTCCTGAGTAGCTGGGACCACAGGCATGTGCCACCGCACCTGGCTAATGTTTTGTTCATTTGTTTCTTTTGTGGAGATGAGGTCTACCTATGTCGCTCAGGCTGGTCTGAGTGATCTTCCTGCCTTGGCCTCCCAAAGTGCTGGGATTGCAAGCATGAGCCGCCATGCCTGGTCAGGTCATTTCGATGATCTCTGTGAGTTGAGGGGACCATCTTTAATCCTCAGCTGACATGATGATTTCCTAGAACACAGGGAGACTTCAGAGGCCCTTCACCTTAAAGTTTTTTCCATTGTTATGTTTTCCTCTAGGTTAGTTTTGCCTTCCCAGTGAGGGAACGGTTTTTCACCGTGTGCAAAGCGCCCCAACTGGACACACGGTGGGGCCTTAGCAACCTTCCTTAACTTAAACCGAGGCAGGAGTTGTGCCCTGGAACTTGTTTGGGAATTTCAGAAGAAAGTTGCTGGAGAATTCCACTGCAAGATACAAAAGCACCAGAAAAATCAGAAAGCAGAAAGTCTCGCTGAACATAATATGCTAGTTTCACTCAAGCAGAGTGGCTCCCACTGTCTTAGGACATGTCAGGCCATAAAGATAAGCACGAAGCCCTGTCTTCTTGGAAGGGCTTATCAGGAAATTCAGCCTCCTGGGAAGATGCCCTCATTGGCTCTTCCCAGTGGATTTTACCAGGGCCCTGAGGCCCCGCGGTTGTGATGTAGTTCCCCAGTCCTCAGGAAGGAGGTGAGAGGGGCTGAGGCTGTTTGGTCGTTGAAAAGAGAGGGGCAGGAAGTGTTTGCCCAGGAGTCGGCGCCAGCAGGGCCCCTCCCCAGGCCCTCTGCACTTGAGAGAGTTCAGGGAAACTTTCTCATTATCGCTCTGACCTCCAGGACCCCTGGCTGCCTGTTAATCATTACCCAGGCAGGGCTGTATTCCTGGGCTCTCTGGCCTGTTTTTGCGGCCATGGGTTTATGACTGGCCTGGCCACGGGGCCTTGGCTGGTGTTTGGATTGTGCACTGATAGGCTCTGCTTGGCTCTGGC
The DNA here is from genome assembly GCF_003255815.1 of Theropithecus gelada. Taxonomy (NCBI): domain Eukaryota; kingdom Metazoa; phylum Chordata; class Mammalia; order Primates; family Cercopithecidae; genus Theropithecus; species Theropithecus gelada. The sequence goes on along the minus strand of NC_037685.1, from coordinate 58,877,207 downwards.
TCAGCCCTCACTGGATGCAGGAGTCAGGCCCCTCTCGGGCAGCTGGGTCTTCTGCCTTGTTTGCACCCCCTTCCTCATGCTGCTGGGAGGCTCTGACACTGAGCGTCCCAAGTCTCCACCAGGAGAATGCCCTGAAGCGACCCTGGGCACAGCAGAAAACCTCAGAGATGGGAGGGTACCAAGGCCTGGATCAGTCACGGCTGCAGTCCTTGGGGACTCCTGGTCTCAGTCCTGGCAGCTGGGGCTTAGGGATGCATCCTGCTCTAAAATTCTCCCTTTGCCATGTGTTCTCGCTCTTTCTCCCACTATGTGTCTGCACAGGAGCAGAGATGAGCCAGAGCTGTTTGCTGCATCTGTAGAGGAAGCAAAATGGCTGCCCCCAGCAGCCTCACCTAGCTTGCTTGCTAACCATGGGAAAGTCCTCCGTAATTAAAGTTGGGGAAGGGTCTTGGTGATCCTGGATGATTTCCTCTCAACTTCCCAGGTTTCACGGGAAAGCCCTGGCCCCCTCAAAGTCCCTGCATCCCGAATGTGCTTTGTCCCCCTTGCTTTTCCAGCGCTCTGAGCTGCATCTCACATCACGCCCGTTCCCACAGGCACCCTGCCTGTCCCACACCACTGTTGCTTTCCCTCCTCCTTACTAATCGACCACCTCCTAGACCCTGCCCTTGTGACCATTCTCCTGATCTAGACTGGCCTTCCTTTCCTCAAAGCTGGGTGACAAAGGAGTGTCGTGTGCTTCGGGCCCCGCTGCATGGGCCCCATCTCTGCTCTCTCCTGCACCTTCAGCACACATGCCCAGGGGCTCAGAGCTGGAGGCAGCCCTGCGGTGGCTACATTTATTTGGATCTGAGTTGTTTCCATATTCTTTTTGAAGTTTGGCCCCCTTGACTGGGGCTACATCTCCCTGGTCCTTTTTATCACTGCAGGTGGCACAGGGCTCTTTCCAAAATGCAGGGATGACCCCAAGCTCAAAGCAATCCCTCATCGCATCTGTGTTGCTGGGAAAACCAGGTCAGGATTGGGGTCAGCATTTGTGGAGTAGAAAAGGAGAAAGGTGATTCTCCCCTGTTTCCTTCCCTTCCTGTGCTCAGTGAGGGAGACACAGAGACCGCACCATGCACTGAGGTCCACGTCGTGGCTCGTCTGTGAGCCTCTCCCTCTGCAGTGGAGAGCAAGCTCTCGGATACAAACCCCAGCTGCGGAGCTCGGGGTCCCAGGCGGGAGATGGGAACAGGGCTGGGTCCCGGGAGTCTCCTGCACACATCCTCCCCTCCCTCTTCCCCCTATCCCACTGCCCTTCGGCCTCACCCAGCGCCAGCCCGGCTGCCTTCTGATGGCCACATGTGCAGATCTGGTGAAGAGAGGAGCAAACAGAAGCCATCTGGAAGGGCTCAGGGAGAACCCGCCCAGAGAGCCTGGAGGCAGCACAGGATGCGGGTGCGTTGCTTCCGAGGTGGTTTTGTGGACTTGGATTTGGCTGAGGCTCTGCTGGCTTCCTTAGGGAGATAGGAGAAAGAGTGGCTGGGGTCAAGCGCAGAAAAGGCCAGCTGCAGGACCCCAGTAGCACCAAGGTCATGGAACTGGCGTTAGACAGGCACTTACAGGGCCTTGGCTGCGGCTGCCCTAAGCTAAGGAGAGGGTGGTGATGAGGAGGGTAGCACCCTCGTCTAGGGGTGGGTGGGAAGTTTAGACATAGACGAGACAGAAGACCTCTTCCTTCTACTACCCTCGAATTCACGTGGAAGGGAGCTCTCTGGTTTGCATAGAGCAGAGAATGCCACTGAGAGATACTTACCTGGCGCTAGTGTGGTCTACACATCCGAAACCATGTACTACACCCTACTACACCCTTCCTTTGGGGCTTTATTTCTGAGCTTGGCGAGACAGGGAGAATTTGTCATTACAAACGAAGCCTACTTTCTCTCTTTTATTACATAGTTGATAGCATCAGTTTCCTCTGTGATTTCTTTTATTACTCTCCATTTTTATTAATCTTGGGGCTGCCGGTGATAACAGTCTCATAAAAAAATAACTGGGTGAGCTATAGCTGGGAGGCCCACTTGGATGAGTTAGATGTCTTTTTTCTCCCTGAAGAGGTGTAGGGCACAAGTGCAGGCTCATTAGTACCTCAGCCCTGCCTCGGATGTTTATGAGGGTGGTCTGTATCCTGCGGCAGACATGCGCAGTGCTTCACAGCAGCGTGCGTCCAGTTAGAGCTCCTGGGACCCACTAAACTGACAGTCAAAGGGCTCGGGTGCAGATGGAGCTGTCAGGGGAGATGCATCTGTAGAGGTGCTGGGTCCTGTGTTCCGGAGAGAATCAGGGTAAATTCAGTCAGGGAGCGGATGGGGCCAATTTGACTTGTCAATCGCACTCAAGGCAGCCCAGAAAGGGGAAACAGCACCTCCCCGGAGATTAGGTTCTACCAAGAAGCCGCCAGCTTGCCTCATATCCACCTTAACCTTTCACTTTGCTTTTCTCGATCAGAATGGGCTTTTCTCGGGCTTCCCTGCCTTCCCCAGCGGCCGCGCTGCGTGGGCCTTCAGGAGGAAAGGAGAGCTCCAGGGCCTCCCCCATGCCAGGAGTGGGGCGGTCTTTCCCCGCCAGTGGGAGCCGAGATTGGAACCTTCCCAGGTCCAGTGGCAGCTGCTGAGAATAGAGGGAGCAGCTGGCCTGGCAGGGGGCCACACTTAGCTTTGGCTCTCTCAGCGTTTACATCCATTGCCCACGCAGGGGATGCAGGTTTAAATTGGATGTGAATAGGGAGTATTTAAACTGGACTCGTGAATCCGGAGTATATTAAAGCGGCCTCAACCACTTTGACTTTGCTTGCAGTCAGCTGTCACTGGGCATCAGTCTGAAGCCTCCATGGAATTCTCTGCCACCTGATCACTTTTCTTAATACTTCAAGTGGCCTGGCAGGGATTCCACCTGTGAAGGGATTCCATCTGTCAATGTTTCTTTTTCTCTTTCTTCTGCCACCCATTTCTCCTGACCTTCAGCGCAATCCAGATATTCATGGTGATATTAATTTCCTGGGCTTTTCTGCTTTTCCCAGTGGCCACAAGGCCCGTTCTCATTTAGAAAAGCAAAGTGAAAGGTTAAGATGGATATGAGGAAAGTTGGCGGCTTCTTAGTAGAACAGCTAACCTTCCAGGGAGCTGCTGTTTCCCCTTTTCTGGGCTGCTTTGAGTGGTACTAACATCACCATGAGTATTTGGATTTAGCTGAGGGTGAGATATATCTGTGTGTGTGTGTATCTGTGTGTGTGTGTGTGTGTGAGATGGGGTCTTGCTATGCTGCCCTGGTTGGAGTGCAGTGGCCATTCACAGACACTGTTAGAGCACACTGCAGACTCAAACTCCTGTCGTCAAGCCATCCTCCCACCTCAGCCTCCCGAATAACTGGGACTACAGGAGCATGCCACCTTGCCCAGCTATCATGGTAATATTTTTAAAAAGAGGCACCCTTCCTCATGGGCACTTGCTCATTTTTCATTTAACACGGAATGAGGAGGGCCTTTATGGAACTTTTCGTGAAGTGAGGAAGTCTTGAACCATAACACAGCTTTATAGGTGCACATCAACTGGTTTCACATTTCCTGGTCCGAAGCTTAGAGGTTGGGCTGGGCCAGAAGAGCGAGGCAACGCATGTGGAATGGGGAAGTCACTCTGCTTATTGCGTGGAAAGGTGAGGGAGGTTCCAGAGATGGAGAGATGGAGGCTCAGGTGAACCCTCCTCAGCCTCTAGCAGCACCCTTTGGGGTGCAGTCATGCTGCAGAGGGGCTGGCGGTGTTGCTCTGCTTGTCCTCAATCACTTGCTGAGTGCCTCCCCATCTGGCACTTCCTGCTGGCAGACAGGGTCCTTGGGGAACGAGTGACTCAGCTCAGCCCAGCAACACCAGTGCCTGCACCCTTCTCCCAACCATCCTGCTTGCATTGAACACTCTCCCAAACCCTGCATTCCACCTGCCCCCCTACGCACGTCATCTCTGCCAGCCACATTTACGACCCACTTGCTGGGAGCTGTGATATTTTTAAAGCCATTGGCCTGCATTTTAGTAGCATGTTATCTCTTTCTCTCCCTGCGTTTATATCTATTTTCATTAAGGAAAAGTCGATACTATACAAGCATTCCCTTTTCGTATTCATGGCTTGCCTAACTCAGAGAGAAAAAGAACCTTGCAGACCCCATCGTGTCCAGCCTGTCCCAAATCCCAGTGTGCATACAACAGAAATGCGTGCGTTGCAATTGGCCCAGTCCATGTGTATTGCCTGGGTTTCCCTGCCCAGACCAATCTGAGCATCAGACCAGGGAACGCGAAACCAGCTGATTCCCAGTGTGACGTGTGCATAGCAAGCTCTGTTGCGGTTCAAGATTTCCCCGCCCCGTGAGAAGTTCCAGAAGGCCGTTCACACTCTGTGGTAAATGAAAACTAAGTATGTACTAAAAGTACATGCACGTGTATTTTACTCATTGTAAACCACCTACACATCCATTAATAGTAGAGTGGGCAGTCCAGGTACAGTAGTTCATGCCTGTAATCCCAGCACTTTGGGAGGCTGAGGTGGGAGGATTACTTGAGCCCAGTGGTTTGAGAGCTCACCTCCCTGGGCAATATAACAAGACCCTGTCTCTACAAAAAATAAAAAAAATGTAGCCGAGTGTGGTGGGGTACACCTGTAGACCCAGTTACTCTGGGGACTGAGGTGGGAGGATTGCTTGAGCACAGGAGTTAGAAAGAGTGGCAGTGAGCTGTGATTGTGCCACTACACTCACTCCAGCCTGGGCAACAGAGTGAGAGTGAGACCTCTCTCTCTCTCTCTCTCTCTCTCTCTCTCTCTCTCTCTCTCTGGAATACCACTCAGCAGTGAGAGTGAATGAGCTACAACCATGAGCAGCCACACAGACGAGCCCTCCTGCATCACGCTGAACAAGAGCAGCGGACACAAAAGAGAACTTGCTATACGACGCTGTTTACATGAAATCTCAAAACAGGCAACGCTTAACTGTGGTTTTTGGAGTCAGGATGGTGTTACCTGAGTTGGGTAGAAAGGGGCTGCTGGGATGTTGGCCATGCTCTGCTTTTTTTTTTTTTGTTTTTTTTTTTGAGACGGAGTCTCGCTCTGTCACCCAGGCTGGAGAGCAGTGGCGCGATCTCAGCTCACGGCAAGCTCCGCCTCCGAGGTTCACGCCATTCTGCTGCCTCAGCCTCCCCAGCAGCTGGGACTATAGGCGCCCGCCACCATGCCTGGCTAATTTTTTTGTATTTTTAGTAGAGATGACGTTTCACCGTGTTAGCCAGGATGGTCTTGATCTCCTGACTTTGTGATCCGCCCACCTCGGCCTCCCAAAGTGCTGGGATTACAGGTGTGAGCCACCGCACCCAGCCCTCTGTTTTTAAATCTAAAAACAGGTACAGGTTACATGGGCAGGTTCACTTGGTGGGAATCTATCAAGCCGTACACTTGTGATTTGTGTACTTTTCTGTATGTATATTTCAAGAAAAGGTTTTCTGGAGAAAACCTGCTCCCGCTCCCTCCAGCCATCAAGTTCACTCTGGGTTTGGTGCCATTTAGAAACTTATTTCAACCAATTACCTGTTGTCTGAATGAGCTACTATTCTTCAACTCTTCCCAAGACTGCTCTCTGGGACACGCACAGCCTTCGAGCACTTCCAGGCCTGTGTCTGTATGGTTAATAACCTTTTCCTACCTAATTCTACTCCAAAGCTGTCATCAGGAGTGGGAAGCAAGGGCCTGGGGTATAGCCAGCTCTGTTCACCTGTCTAAGAGTGGCACTCACTGGTTATGCATTAACAGGGGACCGGCCACGTGGCAGGCCCAGGGCTGCAAGCGAACACCCAACGGGCATGTTTATCACCAGCAGCCTACCGATGAATTACCTCTCCTGCCAAAAATGTGCCCTCTCCCCTTTTCATGTCAGGCTTGTCACAAAGCTGAAATGACAGGTGAGCAAACAGCAGGGGCACTGAGCTTGGAAACTCCCTGCTACCCAGCAGGTCCACACAGCTCCCCTCGGCCTGACCCGAGCTGCAGTATTGCCTAGGAGCAGTCTGTAGATAGCAGGAACCAATGTGGGGTGGGAGGGTGGCCCCAAGAGGCTCCCTGGGAGTGGGGAGGTGCAGGGAGCACACTTCGTCTACCTTGGCCTCTGAGAGGGGCTTCTGAATTTCTTGCCTAAGATGTCAAGACACAAAAATTTAGAAAACAAACAAACAAAAAATAGCCCAAGCATGGTGGCTCCCACCTGGAATCCCAACACTTTGGGAGGCTGAGGTGGGAAGATCGGGTGAGGCCAGGAGTTCAAGACCAGCCTGGGCAATACAGCAAAATCCTGTCTCTACAAAAAATTTTTAAAAATATAAAATAAATAAGTAAATAAATGAATACAATGTCAAGAAGCAATTGAGGGGCAGAGGGGAGTGGCCTGTCTGCAGGCCCCAGTGGGCACTGGCGGATAGCAAAGGTATTTGGAAGGTCTAAACCTCCCAATACGCCACTGGGATATTTGCCACGGTCATTGGCCACAGAGGGGCAGTCGCGCCCTGAGGCTACCACGTCAGGACAGGCACCTGGGGATCTGGGCACCCTCCTAGTCCATCACAGCTTTTGGGATTCTGGGTAGTGAGATAACGGAAAGGAGACATGAAGTCCTAAAATAAAACCCCAGCTTTCATGGCTGGCCCGTTCTCAGGCCGTGTCTATGCACGTAAAGTGGAGATTGATACCCGTTGCTCTTGTTGTATCTCTCCTCCATCCATCCTTTCTACCGACCTCTCCATTCCTCTCTCTCCCTCCCTCATTCCCTGGCTTCCTTCTCTTCTTCCTTCCACAAGGGTCTTTTAAGCAGGAGCTGTGTGCAAGGCTCTGCAGGAGCAGCTGGGGATACAGAGGGAAACGAGAATGGCGCCTGCTCTGGGCGGCTCCCAGCCGAGTAGGGAGGAAGCAGACGTGCAGGCCCGCCCTCATGGGAATTGAGGAAGGCTCCCTTCCAGGCAGGCTGCCCATGGGCAAGGGACTGGGGGCATAGGTGGCATCTTTGCACCAACCAGGAAAGGATGCCCTTCCTTGGGGGAGAAGCAGCCCTGCGCCAGCATGCTGACCTTGGCAAGCAGGTGGCTGTGAAGGGAGACAGGGGTGCCTTCAGGGTCCTGGGAGAGAGCGTGCTGCCAATCTTCCCCAGAGGGCAGACAGTGGAGCCTGCTGTGTTTAAAGGGGTCGGGACCCAACATCCAAACATTTTTCTTAAAAATCGTGATAAAATACACATAATGTGAAACTTACAACCTTAATCCTTTTAAGTGTGCAGCTCGGTGGCATTAAGGACATTCACATTGTTGTGCAACCATTACAATCATCATCTCCAGAGCTCTATCTTACACCACTGGAACTCTGTTCCCATTAAACAATGACTTCCCATCCCTCTCCCTTCCAGGCCCTGGCAAAGAGCACTCTACTTTCTGTGTGAGTGAATTTGACTAGTCTAGGGTCCTCATATAAATGAAATCATACAATATTTGTCTTTCTGTGGCTGGCTTCTTTCACTTAGCATAATGTCCTCAGATTTCATCCGTGCAGTAGTATCTGCCAGGATTTCCTTCCTTTTTAAGAAATGACATCCCACTGTGTGCATGTCCCACATTCTGTTGATTCATTCGTCCTTTGATGGGCACTTGGGTTACTTCTCCTGCTCCGCTATTGGACATAATGCTGCTGAAAACACGGGTGTGCAGATGGCCAGTGTCACTTTTGGAAGCCCACAAGGCGTGCCTGAGTATGGACTCCCACACTGGTGTGGAAGGAAGGCAGGGTGCCATGCTGGGGCTAGGTGGTGGGTTGGGGACAGAAATGTCTGGGTGAGGACGGGACACAGAAGAGGAGTGACGTGGCTCGGCCTCTGGAGGCTCATGCTGGCCAGCCCTGCCCTGACTGCAAAGAGGATCCAGCCATAACCTCATGACAATTTTGCCGGCCTTGGCCTTGGCCTTGGCCTTGGTCTGCGATTCAGTCTTGGGTCTTGTTACTCTTAACTAAGGTGTCCTTTGTTCCAGTTTACACCTGCTGTAACAGCACCTGCTCTCCCTCTCACCACCATCCCTGCCTTTGGGTCTCCCACTACCCAGCCTCTCCTCTGAGTGTCCCATTTGGTCAGGTCAGAGTGGAGTCAGCAGTCAGAGCCTCAGAGATCAGGCTCAGGGTCCCACCCTCGACTAGCCGTGCTCTGAAACGCTGGATGCCACACACCTCGGCAGCCCTGCCCATCAGATGGGAATGATAACCACACCCACTTCACGTGTATTTTGTGATCGTTGAATGTGAAAGACCGCAGGAAAGGAAGTTGCTGTGTGTAAGAGATCTAGGCTGAAAATATAAGCATGGAAGAGAAGCAACAGGAAACGCCAGACTTCAGGGCAAAAACCAGGCTTCACACGGAATAGTCTGTGAACATGCAAAGCACATGAAAATCACCAGCTATTGATTCAGAGCAGTAATACAGCAAAAGTGCTGGTGCCACCCCGTGACAATAATGATGACGGCTAACAACTGTGGAATCCTCTAAATGTCACACATACATCATGACCCTCAATTTACAGATGAGAGAACTGGGGTGCAGAATTGAATGTTCAAGGTCATAAGTGCAAGAGCTGGGTGTAGAATCCAGGCAGTGGATAGAGGCTTGTGCTTTGGAACTCCATGCTTTGTGGCCTCCTGACTTGTGGAGGACGCTGGGGCCCTGCCCTGGGTAACAGGAACCTGTGTGCCTGTGCTGCAGGGGCTGCAGTGCCCAGAACTTCTCATCCTGTCTGCCCTACAGCGCTTCTGAGGGACCAGCACTGCCCTCTCCTCGGGGTGGTAGCTCACAGCACTGGAGTCCTGGCCCGGAGGCCGCGGTGGACAGGAAATGGCCCACCTGATGGTGTTTCCTGAAACACCAATGCTTCCTTGGGCTGGATTCCCCATGAAAACAGGCTCCAGTCCCTGGTCTAAGAACCACTTGGGTACACTTCAGATACAAACCTAAATAACATGGCCTATTAATTAAAGGGGTCCTACATCTTATAGGTTGAGTCCATGCCTGTCCCCTAACTTGGAGGCTCTTTGCCAAACCACTGTTGACTGACACTGAAGACCAGCACTTTGGGACACCTTCAACACCCCCAGCTGCTTGTCTTTGGTCCCCAGTGACAGTTGAGCCTCATGTCTGCTGTTTCTACTTGCCCAGGTGCATCCTCAGCCCCAGTGACCTCAACACTGAGGCCCGCTGGATCTCGCCTGCCCATGGAGCCCTCCCTACCTGCCCACTTGCCCATCTGCCCACCGGCTCATGGAGCCCACCTACCTATGGAGCCCAACCCACTTAGCCATGGAGCTTATCTGCACGTGGAGCCCACCCACCCACGCAGCCTGCCCCATATGTCCATGGAGCACCCCCAACCTGCTCATGGAGCCCAACCCCCTGCCCATGGAGCACCCCTCATCTCCCCATGGAGCACACCCCCACCCGTGGAGCACCCCCCACTCCCCACCGAGCATCACCCCACCCATGGAGCACCCCCCACCTCCCCATGGAGCACCCTCCACTCCCCATGGAGTACCCCCCACTCCCCACAGAGCATCACCCCACCCATGGAGCACCCCCCACTCCCCATGGAGCACCCCCCCACCTCCCCATGGAGCACCCCCCACTCCCCATGGAGTACCCCCCACTCCCCACAGAGCATCACCCCACCCATGGAGCACCCCCCACTCCCCATGGAGCACCCCCCCACCTCCCCATGGAGCACCCCCACTCCCCATGGAGTACCCCCCACTCCCCACAGAGCATCACCCC
>NC_037685.1:58475224-58490985 GCF_003255815.1 Theropithecus gelada | reverse complement strand
AGGGAGGGGAGGGGAGGGGAAGGGAGGGGAGGGGAGGGGAGGGGAGGAAATCAGCCTGCACCAGATGCCCCTCTCCAGTTAATGTCATTCTCTCCTCTTCATAATCAAGTTTGGGAAAGAACCAGATTCCCTCCCTCAACACCCTTCACTCTGCAATCCACAGCAATGAGGTTCCAGAGACTCCTCACCAAGATCATTCATCATATCCTCAGGCTAACTCCAAAGGAAACTCTGAAACCACTATCTAGTGAGCTAATCCAGTGGAAACTCTGAAACTACCCTCTCTTGGTTCTTTACTAGCATTTAAACATGCTCAAATCCCCCTAGTTAAAAAACAAAAACCAAAGGGTTCTCCCTTTACCTGCCCTCCCTATAACAACCCCTAACCACCAGCATCAAATTTCTCGAGTATTGCTGTCTACACATGCTGGGCTCCACTCCGTCACCCTCACTCACTATTAAATCCTGATACAAACTGGCCTCCCCCTCCCATCCCTGTCATGTCACTGTTGCCTCTGCTGTCCCCTGTATTACTAACAGCTCCCAGCAGCTGAGCACGGCCTGCCTGCTGAGGTTTCCTCGGACACCATGACCCCCATCCTTCTTAGTCACAGTGTGGGACCCTATTATCTGCTCCTCTTTCAAACACAAGAGTGCCTCAGATCTCACTCCACACCACTCCTTTTCTTACTCTATACACACTCCTCAAATGACCTCATCTACTCCAACAGCTTCCACTGACAAATACTGCACAGGCAAAGGCAGGAGTTTCACAACTTTTTCTGTTCACCGCACCCTTGGAGTCTCAGGCCAAAACAAATGCTTATTAAGTAAAGAAAATGTTAACAACGTAAGTACTTATCTCCCAACAACTTGGTACCAACTTGAAAAAAGTACACTTTAATAGAGAGAAAAAATGGTATTTTCATTTCATTCTTAAATAATCACAAGTATTTACTAATACAGTATGTGTACACCTGTTGAGCACTGCACAATTTCTCTCAAACCTTGCAGTCAGACTGGACAACGGCCTCCCTCATTTCCTTTTCCACACAGATTTTCACACGGCACAGCAACCACCAAAAACCCCTCTTTACAAACATGAGGTCATCGAATAGAATGGAGTGCAATCTAGTCTAGAAATTTTTAACTATCTTGAGCTAGTAGTTTCCACAGGCTTGAACAGATGGAATTATGACTGTGTTTTCCTCAACAATGTGAAACATCCCCCAGTCTCCCTGTTTGCTGTGGCACCTTAGCTGATAGTTTGGGAAAATCTCAAACTGTTTGGGACAGTTTGGGACAGCTAATAGTTCTCAGATGCGTCTCTCTAATCCAGACAACTCCTGATATCTGGATCCCTAGTGCAGCCAACTGAATACGATGTCCCCTCGGCACCTGAAACTAAACCCAGTCAAGTGTGACCCATCATCTTTTCCCCAAAAAGGATGCTGCTGTCCCCACCTAAGGACAGTGCCATCACCCAACCACCCAGCCAGAGCTGGGCACTGCCCTGAACTCCTCTCTCCCCTAACTCCCCCGCCACATACACACACGACCAATGACCAAATCCCAGCAATTCGACCTCAAATTTCCCTGCTTTCAGCCTTCCCTCTTCTAATGCATTCTCCAAAGGGCAAATCTGACCGTGTCCCTCTTTTGCTTAGAATTCTTCAACCATTTCCTATTGCCCACAGAGGACTCCGAACTCCACACAACAGGAATCACAAGACCCCACATGACACAGTCCCTCATTACTTCTCCTCCTTCACTTCCTGCCACTTCCCTGCCCTTGCCCGCAACCACCCCCACTGGACTGAACTCCTGGGGTTTGTGGCCGCTCCAGTGCATCACCTCCCTAATCATCTCTCTGGACACTCTCTCCTCAACCCAGACTTTGACCAATTCCTTCTCACGGTGCGTCCTCTGAGAGGCTTTCCTGTCTCTCTGAATGTCCCTAAGCTTGGGTTTATGGTCCTCCTCTGAGCTCTTGTTGCTGGCCCCTTTCAGATCCCATATCATACAGCATATTGTAACCAATGGTTAAAACTCTTTGAGACTGAACTGCACAGCAAGCTCATCAGGGGCTGACAGAGGTATCTGTCCTGTTTATCTCCGTATCCCCAGCATATATTAAAACTCTGAAGTGCACTGAATGAATAAAGCAAGTGAATGAATGGATTAGGTCATGCGTGAGGCTCCCGCATCCCTCACTGATTACTGACTCTATCATGGTACTTATCACACTGCACTGTAATTGCCTGTCCTGGTAGACTATGAACATCTTGAAAGTGCCTGTCTCTTATTTTTGCAACCCTAGTGATTAAAATAGTGTCTGATACTTAGTAGGCATTCATGAAATGGTTTTTTAATATACAGGGTTATATATTTCATCTACAGTGTTAAATGGAAAAAAATCCAGAAGGATACACCCTGTATTATGGTAACCTCTGAAGAAAGAAATAGGAATAGGACGATAAGAAGAGAAAAAGAAACCTTAAGATTTTTTACCTCTATAAATCTCTATGTTGATATTGTTTATTTTATAACGTACATTATTTATGTTACTGGTATAAAATATTTCTGTATTACCAGCATAAAGTCAAGTCACAGGGAAAGAACCAGCCCTGAAGAAGAATGTGTGGGGCTGTCAGAAGCATTTGGTTCCACATGCCCAAGAGCAAAGCCAAAAAAAGCCTGACTTGAAAGAAACAGGGCCCTTAAAAAAACAGACTGAGAAGAGAAGTTGAGAGATTCGGCTGGAGCGGTGGCTCACGCCCATAATCCCAGCACTTTGGGAGGCCGAGGTGGGAGGATCACCTAAGGTCAGGAGTTCGACACCAGCCTGGCCAACATGGCGAAACCCCATCTCTACTAAAAGTACAAAAATAAGCCAGGCGTGATGGCGGGCGCCTGTAATCCCAGCTACTCAGGAGTCTGAAGCAGGAGAATCGCTTGAACCCGGGAGGCGGAGGTTGCAGTGAGCGGAGATCACACCATTGCATGCCAGCCTGGGAGACAAGAGCGAGACTCCGTCTCAAAAAAAAGAAAAAAGAAGAAAGAAAAGAAAAAGAGATTCAAGGTCTACAGCAATGGAGAGCCACCCCAAGTGAAAAACCATCTGTGAGTACTCTTCAAAGAAAGTCCTTGAAATTCCAAAGACGATCACCAGTACTAGCCCATGAGTAGGGACAATCCATTTAATATTTGCGTTATAACGCAATTGTTTTAATCAAAACATCCCAATAACTAAAAGGTTATCTGCCATACACATGTTTCTATGGGAACTGTAACGTGTGACTACAAAGACACACCGACAAGAGATAGGAGGCTACAATGTTGGCATGACCACTTAGCAAATTGTGTTCCACCTTTATTTTCATAATTGTTGAAGACAGTGAGGCACATCATTAACTATCAGGTTGCAAATTTCAAAGCAAACAGATTTTAAAAAAACAAATGCTATTAAGCAACTTCATGTCAGCAACTGGAAATGCAAGAACAATTTCTATGTGTACATAGTTCTGGAATAAGCACAGGTTGGAAGGTAAATATACACAGTTGACCAAACTTTCCAATCTTTAAACATGCTAAAAGACACAGCTTTTGTGAATATCAACTAAGAAAATATTTCAAGATGAAGAAAAATGAGTATTACACTGAAGTCATTAGAACCCTGGGAGAAGGGAGCAGGAGAGGACACAATGAGAACGCCTTTGGGAAAGGTCAAACCCAGCTTTCTTTTGTTTAACCTCTCAAGCAGATAAAAGAACTAGCTTTAAAGAACCACTGCATTGTTTAAGTGCTAGAAAAGGAGAGTTGGGTAAAGCACATATAAAAAGAAGCAATAGAATTTGCCCTAGAGGCAATAGAAAGATTAGTCAATTACAATACTTTGAACTTAGTTTCGATAGAGTCGCATTTTGGTTTAGATAAACCTTATTTTTAAGATGTAAAATATTTCAAATAGCTATCCTCTCCCCCTAATAAAAAGTAGACTCTGAATCTTAAAATACCATGCTGTTATGCATTTAATTTGAAGAGCTGCGAAAAGCAGTCTTCAAAAAGAATTCAGACTGTTCCTGGAAGTAAACCGCCAATTTAAACATTAACCTTAAAATGAGAAAGCATTCCTATGATGCTCCCATTCATCCCTAAACCCATCACATAGTTTCTGAATAATTAAGAACTCTCGTCTCCACCAGGGAACTCTCCCATGCAGAGGGGCCAAATCAAGAAGCAATCGCCATTGCCCGTCAGCAGCACAACCCGAGAGGAAGATTCTGCCCTCGCTAAAGCCCCGGCGCGCGGGTAAAGTCCTCCGGGAGTGATCCCCCCGGCGCCGTGGCTCCGGGCGCGCGGTCCCCCGCACTCGCGAGCCGCCCCACCTTCTCCTCTGCGCTCCAAGAGTCCAGCCTGGCCTCTGAGGCCGGGAGCCACGCGGCCCCGCAGCCTCGAGGGAGAGGGCGCCCGCAACCGACACGCTCGCGGGCACCAAGAGGGCGCAGGCCAGGGCGGGGAGGGCCGGATCCTGGGGGCGGGAGCACGCGGAGCTGGACCAGACCCAGCGAGGGCGCGCAGACACTGAAGGGATGCGAAGGTCCCGGACGCCGGGCGGCGCGGGGCGGCCCGGGACGTCGTGCGTGGGGCGCGAGCGGAGGCCCGGGCGCCACTTGCGGCGGGGAGGGCGGGCTGTTGCCCCGCGTCCAGGGAGCGCGCACCGGACGGCTAGGGGCCGGAGGCCCGGAGGCGCGGGAGGGAAGGGCCGCCCGGCCGCGCCGTGACGGCGAGAAGCCCCTGCCGGCGCGGGAGCCAGCCAGGAGGATGCGGCCGGACTGCGGGCATAGGCGCGAGGCGGCGCCGCAGCCCGCAGTGGGCCCCGCCGCCCGGCCGGAGCGCGCGGCGATGCAGCAACTTCAGTTGGCCGTGGGGCCGCCCCTCCCCCGGCAGCCGCCCGGCCCGGAGCGGAAAGGGCCAGAGCAGGCTAGAGCGGAGAGCCGGGCCGGCCGCAGCCTTCACTCACCGGTCCGCGGTCCCGCCGCCGGCGCCAGGGCTGCGATCCGAGCTCCATGGTCCCGCCGCGCCGCGGCCGCCCGGCGCACCCGCCTCGCACCACACCGCACGCAGCGGCGCGAGCGACGCCGCCTCCGGCCCGTCCACGGCCGCGGCCACGCCCCCTCCCTGCGGGGGGGCTCGGCCGGAGCAGGAGGGGGGCTCAGTGCCGGCTCCACCAACCAGGGCCCACTCACGGGGCCGCTTCACCAGGATTGGCGAGCACCTCGGCCAATAGGGAGCCGGCGAGCGCGCGGAGCGTCGGTGCCAAGGGGCGGGGGATTGCGGAGGCGGTGGCTCTCACCCTTCGTCCTCCGCCCCCCGCTCCGGATGAGGCTTAGGCAGCGTCCTTTCCAGCGAAGCGAGGTGGGGATACCTCGGGCCAAGAGACCCTTATATCACCTCTGGTTGCTAGATGCCCATTGCAGTACCTTTGAGTTTGCGCTTATATCCTAATCCTCCCTGGGTGTTGAGGGCTTCTGCACAGAGGTCCTCTACCTGTAAGGTGTCAGACGTCCTACAGGACTGAGGCTTCAGGCAACCCTGAGGGGACTGTAGCCCTGTCATGGGTTGGTTTTATGCCCTGCTCAAATTCGTTAGCATTCTGCCTTTAAAATCTTCCCATCTCCCTCTACACAGATTCTTCAGTTTTTATCACCCTATCTCCAAGCTCTCTCCACCCTAGATGTGAGGAAATCCACAATACTTATTAAAAATAAGATATCCCTGAAACTGCCAGCATAAGCCCTGCCACAGTGGAACATAGCCACGTGTGACCAGATGACTGAGGCATAAACAAACTTAAGAAAAAGAAAAGAGGAGGAAAGGAAAGGAAGAGAAGAAAAGATAAAAAAGCCAAGTATGTTCTACATCACAAAGGAAAGGGATTTAAAAACATCAAATAGAAATGCTTTCTTTATTTTAATTTGCATGCCTTTATTCTTTTTATTTACCAATAGGATCACTAAATTGAAAAACTTTTAGGAAAAAATTTTAAATTCCAATAAGTAGTTCAAGAAACACTAACTCAAGTTGATTTGCTCTTGTCTTTACAGATGTGTAATAACGATCAACATCTGTTCTAGCTAGAGACAACTAAAAGTTGGAAAAAATGAATAGCAGTTGATAATTTCACCAAAGTTTGCAACACCAGAAATGCAGTAGAAAATCATGCACCCCTCTTCATAAAATGTCTAATCTGTTAACCTGCATTACTTCCAAAGGAGGCATTTTAAAAGCTCTTTTTAAAGATGAGGTATATTCAGTGTCCATAACGTGCCATCATAAAAAAAAAATTGCTGGTAATTAACAAGGTAAACAGGATTTTGGTGAATAATTACAATGATCCAGTATTTTAAATATTGATACTAGAGTGATAAATTTCTGCTGAATTGAAAGCTAAATTGGCATTCAAATTAAAATGACTTTCCTTAATTCATCTTCACTTACCCAGGGGAATAGCTTCCATGTCTATATTTAGGTCATTAATTTAGAACTCAAAAATATGAAGGTATAGATACCCAGAGTGTTTTCAAGGTTGCTAATCATATTCCCCTGGCTGCTTCCCTCTTCGGTGACCCTAGCCTTATAAACTGCTGCTACACTTAGTTTGCACTCACTGTTAGCCCTTAATCACATCATCGCAAAGTGTTCAGGTTTGTTTCCTATAGGTCAGTCTTATCTCTCTAATTAGATCATCAGTTCCATGAGGATAAGGCCCTTGTTTTACAGTCCTCTTTCCTCCTTTTGTAATGCCTACTACAGTGCTGAGCATGTGGTAAATACAATTCTATTCCTAGTGTTGTGGTTCATAATATAAATTATTTCAAATATGGTCTTGTGTGAACCAGTCCTTTAAATAAAAATTGCTTAGAGCAGTCTTGTTAGACGATTAGAGCCCACCGCTAGTAAGTGCCTCATCCTTAATAAGTGCTTGAAAAATGTTGCTGCATCAGGGAGTGAATTGGACTGTAACAGGATCTTGACCAAAAGTGCCTACCAAATAGGGGTGCTTCTTACCACAAAACCAGAAACCTGGAGACAGCCACAGAGCTTCTGTAATATCTCTTCTATGGTGTCATTGTGTCTCAGGCTCTTTCTAGCCATTGGCTCTGCTATCCTTGTCACGTGATCTCTGTCTTTGTCCTCACAGGATACCTGCTTCCCTTCTAAGCATTGCATCACATTCAGGAAAATAGTAAGGGGTTGGGTAAAGGGCAAAAGATCAAAGCAGTGCCTGCCCAGTTGGGTCTGCATCTTCCTGGGAAGCTTTACCCAGCACCTTCTGCTTGCGTTTTATTGGCCCGCCGCATGTCACATGACCACCTTTAGCTGCAAAGGAGTCCGAAATGCTAAGTATTTAAAGCTGGGGCATTGGCTGGAGGAATATTAGAGTTTTGTTAGTAATGGAAAAGAGGAATGCAGACCTTGGGTATGAGAATAGCAGTGCCTGATGTAGTTGCTGAATAAATGAATTCAGGATTGAGCCCTCACTCTATTTATTCATAAGACCCACTTTTTCAAAAAGGCCACTCAGGTGTCAATTAAAAAACAATCCAATTTTCAAGTGAGCAAAAGATCTAAACAGACACCTCACTAAAGTAGAGATGACAATACCCAGATGGCAAATAAACATATGCTCAATATCATATGTCATTAAGGAATTGCAAATGAAAACAACAATGAAATACCATGACATACCTACTAGGATGGCTAAAATAAAAAAGATAGCAGCAACAACAACAAAAAAAAAACCTAAGGATACCAAATACTGGCAAGGATACAGAACAACAGGAATGCCCATCCATTCCTGATGGGAATGCAAAATGGTGTGACCACTTTAGAAGACAGTCTGGCAGTTTCTCACAAAGCTAAGCATAGTCTCACAATTCAATCCAGCCATCACACTCCTAGATATTTACCCAATTGTGTTGAAAACATGTCCACACAAAACATTGTACCTGAATGTTTATTCATAATCACGAGACCCTGGAAGAATCAAAGATGTCCCTGACAAGGTGAATGAATAAACAAACTGCAGTACAGCCATGCAATGGAATGTTATTCCATGATAAAAATAAATGAGCTATCTAGCCATAAAAAGACACGGAAGAAACTTAAATGCATATAGCTAAATGAGAAAAGCCAGTCTGAGAAGGCTACAGACTGTATGATTCTAAGTATATGCATTCTGAAAAAGGCAAATATGTGAAGACAGTAAAAACATCAGGGAGTGCTAGGAGTCAGCGGGGGAGGGGAGGGTTAGGGCAGAGCAACTGTTCTGTACAATCCTGTAATGGTGGCTACACGTCATACATTTGTCAAAAGCCAGAGAATATACAACACAAAGAGTGAACCCGAATGTAAACTGTGGGGTTTTGTTATTAAAAAAGCATCAGGCCAGTTGCAGTGGCTCATGCCTATAATCGCAGCACTTTGGGAGGCCAAGGCAGGCGGATCACAAGGTCAGGAGTTCGAGACCAGCCTGACCAACATGGTGAAACCCTGTCTCTACTAAAAATACAAAAATTATCCAGGTGTGGTTGCATGTGCCTGTAATCCCAGCTACTCAAGAGGCTGAGGCAGGAGAATTGCTTGAACCTAGGAGGCGGAGGTTGCAGTGAGCCGAGATGGCGCCATTGCACTCCAGCCTGGGAGACAGAGCGAAACCACAATGAGATACCATCTTACACAGTTAGAATGGCAATCATTAAAAAGTCAGGAAAAAACAGATACCGGAGAGGATGTGGAGAAATAGGAACGCTTTTACACTGTTGGTGGGAGTGTAAATTAGTTCATCCATTGTGGAAGACAGTGTGGCAATTCCTCGAGGATCTAGAACTAGAAATACCTTTTGACCAAGCGATCCCATTACTGGGTATATGCCCAAAGGATTATAAATCATGCTACTATAAAGACACATGCACACGTATGTTTATTGCAGCACTATTCACAATAGCAAAGACTTGGAACCAACCCAAATGTCCGTCAATGATAGACTGGATTAAGAAAATGTGACACATATACACCATGGAATACTATGCAGCTGTAAAAAATGATGAGTTCATGTCCTTTGCAGGGACATGGATGAAGCTGGAAACCATCATTCTCAGCAAACTATCACAAGGAGAGAAAACCACCACATGTTCTCACTCATAGGTGGGAGGTGAGTAACAAGAACACATGGACACAGGACGGGGAACATCACACACCAGGGCCTGTCGGGGGGTGGGGGGCTGGGGGAGGGATAGCACTGGGAGAAATACCTAATGTAAATGATGAGTTGATGGGTGCAGCAAACCAACATGGCACATGTATACCTATGTAACAAACCTGCACGTTGTGCCCATATACCCTAGAACTTAAAGTATAATAATAATCAAAAAGCACCAATGGTTCATTAATTGTAAACAAATGTACCATGTTAATGTAAGATAATAATAGGGGAAAGAGTAAAGAAGATGGTGAGTACCGGCCGGGCACGGTAGCTCACACCTGTAATCTCAGCACTTTGGGAGGCTGAAGCTGGTGGATCACCTGAGGTCAGGAGCTCGAGACCAGCCTGGCCAGCACGGTGAAACGCTGTCTCTACTAAAAATAGAAACATTAGCTGGGTGTGGTGGCAGGTGCCTGTAATCTCAGGAGGCTGAGGCAGGAGAATCGCTTGAATCCGGGAGGCGGAGGTTGTAGTAAGCTGAGATCGCGCCATTGCACTCCAGCCTGAGGGACAAGAGCAAGACTTCGTCTCAAAAGAAGAAAAAAGATGGTGAGTACCTGGAACTCTACGTACTATCTGCTCAATTATTCTATAAATATTAAATTACTAAAAAATAAAATCTGTTAATTATTTAAGGAAAAAATAAGCCAATAGGAACCATAGTTAACATAATAAAGAGAAAGTTTCGTTTCTTAAAATTTTTTAAGCAAGGTCACCTTTGCTGTATTTATGGACCTTTATTGCAGTCACAAATTTTATTGCCCTTCAACTATTGATAAATCTTTTTTAAAAGTTCTTTATCATTGTACCTTTTAAAAAGTTTTTGGGCCATGTGCAGTGGCTCACACCTGTAATCCCAGCAATTTGGGAGGCCAAGGCAGGAGAATTGCTTGAGGTCAGGAATTTGAGACCAGCCTGGGCAATATAGTGAGATTCCCATCTTTGCAAAAAATAAAATAATTAGCCAAGAGTGGTGGCATATGCCTGTAGTCCCAGCCACTCAGAAGGAGGCTGAGGCAGGAGTGTCACTTCAGCCTAGGAGTTGGAAGCTGCAGTGAGCCGTGCTCATGCCATTGCAATCCAGCCTGTGTGACAGAGTGAGACTCTGAAAAAAAAGAAAGAAAGAGAGAAAGAGAAAGAAAAGAAAAGAAGTTTTGGGGAGCTTTTCCTTATTTTTTATATTGAAAATTTTCCAATGTAAAGAAAAATTGAAAGAGTGGTACAAGGAACACCCATATGCCTTTATCCAATTACACACTGCCACATTTCCTCCATCAGTCTCTCTCTCTCTCCATAATTTTTTTTTTTTTTTTTTTTTTTTTGAGATGGAGTCTCGCTCTGTCACCCAGGCTGGAGTGCAGTGGTGCAATCTCAGCTCACTGCAAGCTCCGCCTCCCGGGTTCACGCCATTCTCCTGCCTCAGCCTCCCGAGTAGCTGGGACTACAGGTGCCCGCCACCACGCCCAGATAATTTTTTGTATTTTTAGTAGAGACGGGGTTTCACTATGTTAGCCAGGATGGTCTTGATCTCCTGACCTCGTGATCTGCCCGCCTCGGCCTCCCAAAGTGCTGGGATTACAGGCGTGAGCCACTGTGCCAGGCCTCTCCATTAATTTTTTCACTGAACCACTTGAAGACAAATTGCAAACCTGAGATTCTCTACCCTAAATACTTAAGCATATATCTCCAAAATAAACATTTTTGGATCTTTCTAATGTATAAGCAGAGCCGTGCATAGCCTGTAAAACGGAACCGCAGAGACTAGATACCTGTAACTACTCCAGACTCCATTACTACCCCCTCTGCACTTTTTTTCTGTAAACATTTGACCAAGCTGATATACAATGCTGGTATTATACTGAAGTATAGTAAAATAAAATCTAGCAGCAGGAAAACTGGTGACAAGGTACTGTGGTCAATAGAATTCTGGTGATGCAAGTGACCGTCAGTGTTCTGTGAAATCTCGTGCATACAGAGGGTAGTGCAGCCAGTCCGGGGCCCACAGGGCAGTGAGATGCAGCTGTCTAGCATTACCATAACTGAACAGCTCTCAGGCATACTCCTAATAAGAATATGCTTCACAACTATTTTTAAAACCTCTTGAATTGTGCCATCTTTGTTCTTTGCTAGGTCAAAATCTTGGATATATTTCTAAAGTCAAAATGTAGGCAGCTTGGGCGTCCTCTTAATTAGAATCTGATGGTGATGACACAGTGACTTTTTCAAGACACTTAATAAATTAGTTATTCCCTCAGTGATTTGCTTAATTCTCTTTTGTCATCACTAAGTCTTTAGTGGAAAAACAATTGTCATTCTTTTTACTTAATAGCATGTCATCTTACATAAAAATTACAAACTGCTTTGCATTAGGAACTGAGTTCAATCTCACTTTGCGGAAGAGAAAGAACAAAGAGTGGTTACTAATTAAAAGAATATAATTAGAATATGTAAGAAATCAAATTATAAAAGCATAATAACTGTCATCATTTTTGACATGCTCATTTGTACTTGTTCTCAGAATGAAGTAAAATAATGATTACAAATACCTCAGTTCTGAAGAATTAATGTAGCTCCATATATAAATCTTTATAAACATACTTCACTTACCCTAGCTTTCTTTTGAAGGATAGTATTTATTTCCATCTTGACACAGAGTGAAATAAGTACATACATATCCATATCCACATCTCACAAGAATAAAATATTTGCTGGAAACATGACTAACTATATCTTAAGTGTTAATATTAACCCAATTATCTCATGAGAGCAAGGCAGTATATTGATGTTAACTTTATTTTGAGGTGAGGAAAATTATGAGAAGGTAAAAGTAACAAACATTTATTGAGAATGCTCTATGTGCAGTATGCTGTATTTGTTGTATTTAACCTTCATAACATCTATTGGATGTGTGGTCTGTTGCCCATTTTATAGGTAAGGCACAGAGAAATTGTGTTTTTCCCTCAAGGTAACCCAGCCAAGACTCACTGATGTTTTCATAGACAAGCTGTTTTTCCAGTGAACCTGGAGGGCCCTAGAAGTTGCTATTCTTGCTAAGTAAGACAGCAGAGCAATGTGCACACAATATTCTGACAAGCACATGGCCAATACTTCTCTTAAATCTATCCCTGCCTCTCCTTTCCCATTGCCGCAACCCAAGCTGAGTTCACCACCATCCCTTTTTGTGCTGTGACAATATTTCTAACACACTTCCTTTGGTTTTTCCTTCACTGTGTCTTCACACTATTTTATGAGCAGTTTTTAAAATGTAGATCTGATCGCATCTCTATGCTGCTCAAAAACCATCAGAGTCTCCCACTGTCTACAGGATAAGTCAAATGAAGCCCTTCAAAATAATCCAGCTACCAGATTTCCTGAAGCATCCCGCACCACTAGCATTCTTCTTACGTGACCTGGACTTTTCTATCTTTCCCTTCCTCACCTGAGAAGCTCAACTTTCACAATGCAGCTCAAATTCACCTCTCTGGAGCCTTCCTGGGCACAGTTACCTACACCAGCCTCTGTACTCTCCCTGCACTCCTTCACATGGCTGTATTGCCACAGTTAATTCATTGTCCGCCACCAGACAGGGAATTCTTTGAGGCCAGAGACTGGTTCTTATTCATCTTGAATCCCTAGTGCCTAACACTTACTAGGCATAGAGCTAATATTTGTTGAATGAGTTTTCATGATATCATAGGAATTACTAATATCCAAGCAATCTAAATAGCACTTAAAGACAGAGGGCTCCAAGGCATCAGGCTTAGATATTCCCATGGTGAGCATATGGAGAACAGGCTTCCATCCCCCATGAAGCCACTGTATTAGTTTGTTCTCACGCTGCTATAAAGAACTACCTGAGACTTGGTAACTTATGAAGAAAAGAGGTTTAATTGACTCAGTTCTGCATGCTTAACAGGAAGCATGGCTGGGAGGCCTCAGGAAACTCACAATCATGGCAGAAGACAAAGGGGAAGCAAGCATGTCTTACCGTGGCAGAGCAGCAGAGAGAGAAAGAAGGGAAAAGTGCCACACACTTTTAAACCATCAGATCTCATGAGAACACACTCACTATCATGAGAACAGCAAGGGAGAAATCTGCCCCCGTGATCCAATCACCTGCCACCAGTTCCCTTCTCTGATATGTGGGGATTACAATTCAACATCAGATTTGGGTGGGGACACAGAACCAAACCACATCAGACATGAAGCTGGTGGGGACATCATTAGGAAGACTGAAGGTGTCCCCAGTGACAGTTATGTCACTCCAGGCACATTGGTCCATGCAGGCTGCCTACTCCCACACTGCCCCTGCTTCCCCACTAGAAACTAATCAGTCTCTCCTGACTCTCATCCAACAGACACACAATCCTAGCCTGGCTGGGGTGGGTGCAGGGAGGTGCCTGGATCTGAAGTTACCTGCCTGCTGAATGTGTTACAGCAAGATAGGCACAGGCCTTAATTAGACACCACTTATCGTCCACTTACCTTGGACCCTAGAACCTTGGGAGGCAGCGGGATGGGATATAAAGACCATGAGCTTTTTTTTTTTTTTTTTTTTTTTTTTTTTGAGATGGACTCTCGCTCTGTCTCCCAGGCTGGAGTGCAGTGGCGCGATCTCGGCTCACTGCAAGCTCCGCCTCCTGGGTTCCCACCATTCTCCTGCCTCAGCCTCCCGAGTAGCTGGGACTACAGGCGCTGCCACCACGCCCGGCTAATTTTTTTTTGTATTTTTAGTAGAGACGGGGTTTCACTGTGGTCTCGATCTCCTGACCTCGTGATCCGCCCGCCTCGGCCTCCCAAAGTGCTGGGATTACAGGCGTGAGCCACCTCGCCCGGCCCACCATGAGCTCTTGAATTAAACTAATTAGGATTAAATTCCAGGTCCACAGCTTACTTAGGAAAGTAACTAAATGTCTCTGAGCCCCCATTTCCCTTATATAAAATGAGTGTAAAATAGTTGAATAATTGCCAGTGTTCAGTGAGTTTTAATTATTCCTCTTCTTCATCCTTCCCTCTTTGGACTGTACTTGTTGATGTATAAGATTTGATGTATAAGATCCGTTCCCTTCAGCACCTGAAGGAAATTTATTTTAAGTCAGTACTTTACAAACAACCAAGAGAGTTATCTGGAAATGACTGAACCAAAGCTTATGAGGGGAACTAAAATGCATTGCACTTATCTGAACAAACAGTAAATAAGGTATAGGATAAAGCCTATGTTTTCCAATAAGGAATTAAAAAAAATCAAACCCTATAGTCTGATGTAACATATAGACCCTCCCCCAGTTTGTTCATCCTTGTCTGGGACCTATCATGCTTTCAGATCCATGTGTACCTTGTTTTCATATTATTACAAAAATTGAATAGCTATTGCTGCAAATTCAGTTATATTAAACTACAGTGTCTTCATTTATTGCTTGGGTTATTACTGTTCCTAATTTGCTCCTAAAAGAAATGTACAACACTCTCTTGCAAAGCGTACTCTGCAAAATTACCTGCTGCAGTTGCCTAGGATTGGCTTTTATCTCTGTGCTGTGGTGAGGTAGAGTTATGTAAGCCACCCAGGCTTTTGGCAGGAAGAAAATAACTCCCAGAGTGATGCTACCTGAAAGGCTTGCCTTCATTATCAGACATTCTCCTCGACCATCAGGCCCTGGGGTTTTTGCTGGTTCAAATATTCTAAGCCCAAATACATACGGGCTATTTATGCAATTGGCTTTTCCTATAAAATTTAAAGATCTTAACAGATTTAGGTGTTTTTAAAATTTTATTTTTTCTTAGGAAAGCCCTTGAAGAAAGGATATTTGACAGATGACTCATCTGAGACACCAGAAGTTAAATGACTTGCCTGGGGTCACAGAGGGTTTTTATTTTTACAAATCCATGAACACTTCCTGAGGTTGCCTTAGTTCCCAGTCTGAGTCATTCTATGTAGAAAGGACTGTGTTTCATTCAACTTTGCGATCCCCATGTCAGGTCCACTAACCCTCAGTACCCATTATCTTTATTAATAAAGATAATGAAGCTTTATTAATAAAAAGACAAGTCGTAAGATGCCCTGGTTGAAGCCAAGCTAAGTACAATGTTTCTTCCTGCCATTAAGGAGAACCCCACAGCATGGAAAGGAAAACCCAGGCAGGTAGTCAAAAGCAATACTCATGAGTCAAGAAAAAAATGTAGAGGGATTGGCTAGGCGCAGTGGCTCATGCCTGTAATCTGAACACTTTGGGAGACTGAGGCAGTGGATCATGAGATCAGGAGATCGAGACCATCCTGGTCAACATGGTGAAACTCTGTCTCTACTAAAAGTACAAAAATTACCTGGGCATGGTGATGCATGTCTGTAATCCCAGCTACTTTGGGGGCTGAGGCAGGAGAATTACTTGAACCAGGGAGTCAGAGGTTGCAGTGAGCCGAGATCATGCCACAGCACTCCAGCCTGGCAACAAAGCGAGACTTCATCCAAAAAAAAAAAAAAAAAAAGGAATGAAGG
>NC_037685.1:58360849-58475136 GCF_003255815.1 Theropithecus gelada | reverse complement strand
AGGAAAAGAAAAGAAAAGAAAAGGAAGGAAGGAAGGAAGGAAGGAAGGAAGGAAGGAAGGAAGGAAGGAAGGAAGGAAGGAAAGAAAGAAAGAAAGAAAGAAAGAAAGAAAGAAAGAAAGAAAGAAAGAAAGAAAGAAAGAAGGAAAAAAAATGTAGTGGTATCTAGAAAAGAAGTAGATGGTAAATTAAATTCCAACAGAGTATCACAGAGAGGGACGATACATCCAATCAAGTAGAAGCATGGGAGAGGTGACATTAAAGTAGAACCTCAAAGGGTAGTTGTCATTTTTACAAGTAGAGACAGCTGGAGAAGGGCACTGCAGGGTTGGAAATGCTATAGTTGGTGAGAAGCGGGTGAGCTGGGGGAATGCTGAAGAAAGTTGCAGGGAAGCTGGAAGAAGAGGCTAGGACTTCACTCTGTAGGGTCATGAATGTCTTGCTAGGAAATTCTGGCATGATTGCATAGACCACAGGAAGGCCCTGAAGGCAGTTTAATCAGTTCACCAAAGTGTGTTACAGCCTTGGGTTAGGCTCAGCTCTCTGGGGAAAAGAAAGAAATGCAGAGCTGCTGTGTACTTTGTGAAGATTTCTATTATCCACGAATAGTGCGTTGGAGAGGAGAAAGGAGGCAAGAAGATGAGTTATAAAGTTCTCAAATAAGTAGCAGATATAATTAAGGCTTCAACTGAGAAAGTGGCAAAGAGAAGGGAAAGAAAAGAGCAGAGTGGGCCATGTCTCAGGGATAGGACCCAGGGGAGTTGATCATTGACCGGAAAGTAAGAGGAGAAGGAGATTAAAATGTCAGAGATTATTTCAAGGTTTCAAGCTTCTGGGAAGGAAAAGGAGGATGTTATTACAGACAGCATAGTCTGGAGAAAGAGTAAATTTGAAAGAAAACATCTGGAGTTTTATGGTGAATGCTAAGGAAATTTATCGGGTGCTGTATAAATGCAAACATAGAAATGCCACAGTCAAAAATATGTCTGTGCCGAGGTTTGCTTATGAGAATCCAAAAACCGGAACTCTGTCTCTCTACAAAACTTAATATAAGGTCAATCTGTACCAACCCAAATGATTGACCCTGACAGATATTAATAGAGCAAAACCTTGCTCTCCAGGGGAAACCAAGTCATTTTAGGCAGTGTCATTCATTGACATTGATGCATGATTAGATGACTCAATCAAAATCTACCTCGGATGTATTAACTCACCCAACAGGCCCATGCCCCTAAAAGTGTTCTCACTGGTTTCTGTTTCATATTTTCTCACTCACTTCAATGTGGACAAGTGTCCAGGGAGCATTTATTTGCACTTAATGGAAACGTTCAAAAAATAAAGAGTCTCAGCCACCAAGGAACTTGCGATTCAGTGGAGAAGATCAAGTGAAGCAAACAGACTATTACAGTTCAAATATACACTATTCTAGAAGGTTCTACAACAGCAGGGAGAAGCGTCCTCAGCAGAAAGGCAGAACAGAGGAAAACTGATTGAAGAAGTCTTCTCCAGGAGAACATTTGCAGTTCACACCTCAAGTGTGAGTAGGAATCAGTAAGGCCAAGCAAAGAGCCAACCCTAGACAGAGTTGATACCAAATGCAAAGGCATTAAGGATGATGTGTGAATTCAGGTACGGCTCACTACTGATTCTGGATAGATAGCCCCAGGAGAAGGATGTATATGATATGTGTGTGTGTGTGTGTGTGTGTGTGTGTATGTGTGTGTTGCTGGGGTAGGAGAAAAATGTGGAAAGAGTTACACAGAAATTAGACTGAAGGGGTAAACTGAGGCAGACCATATGAATTTTGTCAATTTATTTATACCCTATATTATTGCACAGATTTAAGGTGTCTCATGAAATATATTCAATAAAACAGGATTACAATTTAGGAATTCACACAAAGAACAAACGTGGGTTGGATATTTGTGAAATAAGGCTGACATTATGAATAATAGTTAAAGACAGATCACCTATTTTGTTTTGAGCTTCCTGGCTGCAAACTCAGGGAAAAAAAAAAAAAACCACTTACATATCT
This sequence comes from Theropithecus gelada, assembly GCF_003255815.1. Taxonomy (NCBI): domain Eukaryota; kingdom Metazoa; phylum Chordata; class Mammalia; order Primates; family Cercopithecidae; genus Theropithecus; species Theropithecus gelada. The sequence continues at coordinate 58,473,103 of NC_037685.1, read as the reverse complement.
ATTAAATAAAACGAATCTAGGTGCTTAGAAGAAGTAATGGCCCCTGGAATGCAGTAAGTGCTCCTTCAGTTTCACTGGTGAGCCACTTTGTGGATAGGAGGCTTCAGACATGGTAAGTAGAGATCTGTCCTTGAAAAGTGTGAGCTTGATGAAGAGGGTAAGGGCGGCTGAAGGGGAAGTATAGGGAGCATGGCCTTAGCTTCCCCTCTTTGCAATGTGGGCTTCTTTCCTGCCCTTGTGAAAATAAATTAAGGTCACACGCTGGAGCCAGCAGGCCACATCAGTCACAGATGTGGTTTATTTTTGGCAAGCACAGTTTTTATTGTTGTTTTTTGTTTTTACTTTTATTTTATTTCATTTTGAGATGGAGTCTCACTTTGTCACCCAGAGTTGGAGGGCAGTGCTGCGATCTCAGCTCACCGCAACCTCTGCCTCCCAGGTTCAAGCCATTTTCCTGCCTCAGCTTCCCAAGTAGCTGGGGTTATAGGCACCCATCACCATGCCCAGCTAATTTTTGTGTTTTTAGTAGAGACGGGGTTTCACCATGCTGGCCAGGCTGGTCTTGACCTGACCTGACCAAGTCCTCAGGTGATCCACCCACCTCGGCTTCCCAAAGTGCTGGCATTTACAGGCGTAAGCCGCTGCACCCAGCCTGTTTTTACTTTTATTTTTGTCTTTACATTTTCTCTCATTATTGCAAAAGCAATATATTTGTAAAAGACTTTGAAAAGACAGAAGAGCAGAAACAAAAAAAAAAAAATGATAATCCAACTCAGAAACAATCACTATTAACACCTGCTTTTTTCCAAGATATTTGCTTCAAGGGTTTTTGCTTCATTTGGATCTTCCAGGCACAGCAGGCTGCTGTGGGTGCCGGTGCCCTATGGCCTTATATCTCACCCAAATCACATATTTGTGTTTTCCTGCCTGGTCTTTGTGATCCCAAAACTAAAATCCTAAATTATGTATGACCCCTAAGATATGTCACCAAGTGAATAAATTAGAAAAGAAGAAAAAGAGTAAAAGGAAGGGTAGTCATTCAAGGGGAAAATAAATCAAATAATATTAATTAATAGTGTTTTAAAACATCAATTAAACATTTTAAGTAAGAGAATTTATTAACCACAGTAAGACTGAAAGCCAAAACATGTTTAAAATTAAAATAGAGGCTGGGTACAGTGACTCATGTCCGTAATCTCAGCACTTTGGGAGGCCAAGGCAGGAGGATATCTTGGGATCAGGAGTTTGAGATGAACTTGGGCAACATAGTGAGACCCTGTTTCTACAAAAAGTTTTAAAAATTAGCTGCATGTGGTGATGCACCTGTAGTCCCAGTTACTCAGGAGGATGAGGCAGGAGGACTGCTTGAGCCAAGGAATTCAAGGTTGCAGTAAGCTATGGTAATGCCACTGCACTCTAGCCTTTGAAATAGTGTGAGGCCCCGTCTCTAAAAAAATTAATTACATAAATACATAAATAAATAGAGATAGGATAAATACAAGTTAAACTAAAATAGATTTTTTTTTAAATCTAGAAAAGTAAAAAATTAGACCACAAAAGTAGAAAGGATAAAATACAGAGAACAAGGAATTAAAGGGTAGAATTATTGCAATCAAAATTAGAAATATAAAGGTAGAAGGTATTATGGAGACTAACAAGTCAAAAGTTAAAATGAAATTGAAAAGCAATAACATTACAAGGGAAAACAATTTTAAAGAAAATAAATCTAAGCATTCTGAAAAATCCATGAAAGACTATTAAAATGATAAAAAGGGACAATGAAAATTACACACTGTATCCTAAAATAATCTTGAAGCACAAAGCCAGAGTTCTGAGGAAAACTCCAATTTTGCTACTACAGTGGAAGGGAGTGGAAGAAAATCAGCAGAAAGCAAACAGCAGCAGAGCTCCTGACAAAGTCCTTGCTTGCCTCTTGTTTCCCACGGTCGATCCCATTTATCCCAGGGGTGGAGAGTGGAGGGGCGAAGAACAGCACAATGCTCTGAGCGAGCCATGCCTGGTGCCTTCAGCATGGTTTCTCCTGTTCCTCACAATCATGACTCTTTTTAGCTGGCTGATCATGCCTCAGGAAATGTCCTTCTGTTATTGACATTTGTCAGTAGAAGATATGCTGCTTAGCCTACACTGGATGGACTCTGTGCCTGGTCAGGGGTGCCCTTGAGAAAAGAAACAGTCAGAAAAACAGGCAGAGCACGTGTAGCTTCCTGGGATGTCCACAGTGAGGTGGGAACTGCCAGGCCACAGTGTGGTCTTCACCTTGACAGCTTTAAGAGACCTCGTCAGATTACTTGACGTGGAGTCCTGCAGTCCCCATGGTAGCCGACTTCACCAAACGGACTTGGGATGCTTGTTTACTCTGACCAAGATAGCACCGGGGAAACAAAGCCAGATTCTTACTGTGATTCTTCTATAGATGCTGAAAAAACTACTTGTGACATCACCTTAGACATGATACAGCTAATGGAGATCTTAACTTCGTTTCTATTCTTAGTAGTCACACTGGGGTTTTGATGAGATTTGAGATTCACTTAACTCTTTTCATAATACTAGCGGGCGTCCTGGTGGCTCCCATTCACTCCGAGCAGCAGCACTGACCCCATGTTTGTGCAGGATAGCTGGAGGGGATGCTGTGCTGAGAAGAAGCACATTTACTGGCCCATCAACAATACCTCAAAAAATTCTTCCATACTCTTGGCACAAAACAAATTTGGGCCTTCCATCTTACTATACATCTTATGTACTTAGATAAGGGATCCTTACGAGAAGTCAAGAAGGACGAAGGGTGGGTAAGACGATGATGACTCATTCCCAGTTTGAAAAGAAAATCAGGAGCTTAAATTCACCTTGTATGGCTGTATCCACTCTTAATGTTACTGACTCCTTTCTCTCACCCTCTTGAAAACTAAATTATCTGGAAAAACCATTTCTAGATGGCCCTGTAAGGATTTCATTCCCAAATCTTGTTAGAATTTTTGTGAATTCTTCCTGTGCCTCTCAAATCATGTTAGTGGAACAGGGCGGTTACCTACAGGCATGCATGGCCACAAAGCCTCCATTCATCCATCCACCTCCAGATCTAGAGTCATTGTTTTTTAAGGATTTTTTTTTTTTTTAAGGAACCAGCCTATATGTCGATAGCAATTGCTGGGATCTTAGAAATCGGTTCTTGTAGGTTTAAATATAGCTACAACTATGACGTATTGATTATTGCAGTGAAGCCTTGCTAAAAGCGGTTTTCCATTCGCTTGCCAATGGAAACCAGAAGAGGTCAAGCTTAGCGAGGCTGGGGAAACCATCAGTGCCCCACCATCTTTCTGAAATTTCGGAATTTTGAAAGGGAACCTTGAGGCGGGTTCCATAGAACTTGTGGCTGCAGACACGTGGCCATGAGAATGGATCTGCTCTCTACACCTGTGTAGGCAAAGAGGGTGCCAGGCACCGGGAAGTTATGCTGTTTATCATTGTCCCCTCTTCCCACCATCTGTTCGCCCTTTCTCCTCTCTTCCTCTCCCTAGAATCAAGACTTTAAGATCTGAAATTTAGAAGAACCTCGATTTATTACTCTCACCACCTCATCCCCAGTACAATAATAGTAATATTTCTCTTCAAATGGTTCGAAATGAAGTCTACTGTATTTTAGAAATTATGTTGAAAGCTAAAAGCTTTCTGAAAGAATAAATAACAGATTTTCATTCCCAAAGACTTTGCACATGCTGACCCACATGGCATCCCAGTTTCAAGGGTTTGTTTTCAAATTCAGCAGACATCTACCCATCCATCTATGCTTAACTCCCTCCCGCACGTGCAGAGGAAGTCCTGAGAGCCAAAAAGAAAAGCAGGAATACTTTCAGATAAACAAAGACTCCAGGGTCAGAGTCCAGGCAGACACATTCCCACCACCTCCACATCACCCCGACATCCTGCTGTTCAGAAATGCCTTAAAGAAGCAGGGCTTGACCCTGCCACACAGGACACTGAAAGGACATGATGTCCCAAAGCCCTGCAGTACCCTCCATGATGTTTTACTTTTAATTACCTACTTGACATACTCCCTCTTCTTTAGCCTGTGTTCATAAATTCTTTGTCCATTAAAACTGCAGGCTCCTTATGTGCAGATACTGTTTCTGCATGCTCCATTCATTGCCTTTCGAAAAGTGACATTAAAAAAAATGCCCCAAGGCAATCAATAAATAAGCATTTATTGAGCACCTATTCTAGGCCCAGGGCAACAATAGCAGTTGCTAATAAATCAACAATGTGTTTCAGACAGGAGGTGACGCAGAGTGCTGTTTAACCCAGATAAAATGTGTTAGGGGCATGACATTGAACTCTCGTTTTCAGATATGTCACTCCAATGTATGTGGCTAACATATAGCCTTGTGTGAATAGGTGCTCAATACTCTAACCACTTCTCCCTGACAGATTTTGATGCAGTACTACAATTAAGATTCTGTGGCTCTCTGGCAAATGTAATACAAAAACATTTGAAAGGGAAGTATGATCTAGATGGAGAATAACAAACGATTTATAGTTTATTTGCCAAGACATGTAGGAGGTAAATATAAAACAAAACTCTAGCAAATTTAGCATTTTCCTTCTCCAAATATAATGCTGCTGACTACAGGCCAAAAGCACAGCTTTGCACAGCTCCTTGCATTAAAATTGGCCAAGAATGAGATGCCATCACTGTTCCACATTTAGACGCTGTAACAGACATTTGCTAGTTTGTGGCCAGATATTGGTTTATTCAAACAAGCTACAATCTTATTTATAACCCACAAGGCAAATAACAAAGGTGTGAAGGGTGGTACTCTTTGCCATGCTGAGCCTTTACTTGTGCCAAAGATCATAATTCTAAGTGTGCAATTCATCTCTCATCCGTGAAGCAATAAAGTAAATATAATTCCTTCGAAGCAGTAAATCTCAGCACTCTGCAGGTGCCTGGGTAGAGATTTCAGTAGGATTTTTGTAAGGCAAATGGGTCATGTTAAAACTATGCAGTTCAACTCAAGTGCTTAATGTGTACCACAGCATGGCAGGCATGATACAGCCCCCATGTACAGCTCCAAAGGGGGAATAAAAGAGGTACACCACTACCTGGCAGAGAAGGCTGGGTACATTCAGGGCTGGGGAAGTGGTGCAGAGTGACAGATGGAATAGGAGGAAAGTGAGACCTCTCCTGGTTGGTGGCTTAACGAAGAGAGGTTTGAAGGAAGGATGGAGCGTTGGAGGTGGAATTGAGAGAATGAGTGGACTCCGGGCCAGGCACAGTGGCTCATGCCTGTAATCCCAGGACTTCAGGAGGCCAATGCAGGAGGATCACTTGAGCCCAGGAGTTTGAGACCAGCCTGGTCAACATAGTGAGATCTCATTTCTTCTAAAAGAGAAAAAGAAAAAAAAAAAGGTGATACAGAAAGCAGAAACCCAAAGGGGCTGGGGCTAAGGGTGTTACAGGGCTAGGGCCTGCCTGCCTTCTTCCCTATAATAGTTAACACTGCTTGGACACTTACTGTGTACCAGGCACCACTTAAGTTCTTGTTACATAATATGATCCACTTAATCCTCAAAATATTCCTATAAGATTATCTATAAAATAATCTTATCTCATTTTCAGTTCAGAAAAACAAGACACAGAGAGGCTAAGCAACTTGCCCGAGGTTGCACAGCTATTAAGTGTCAGGCTGGAATGCAAACCCAGGCAAGCTGTTTTCAAGTGCAGTGTTAAGTTCCCCCTTTCCCTGCCCTCGAGATTTGGCACCCAACACACCAGGACTCGGCTGCAACTTCTAGCTGCTAAATCTGACTCCTCTCTTGGGCCAGTGCTCTCAGTTGGATCTCTGCCTTGTTTCTGAGAACCAGGACCCTGAGAGCTATCTTACATTGTGTATTTGTAGAAATAACTTTTAAAGTTGTTTTCCTTATTTAAAAAAGCAACACTTGTTTACTGTGGAATAATTAGATGATATAAATAGACAAAAGGAAGAAAAGTAAAAGAATTCCATAATTCCAGACCCCAGAGACAAGCACTCTTAACATATCACTGAGTATCTTTCCAGACCATTTTTGTGCACGTATATACTTGGAATGAACAAATACAAACTATAAACTATCTTGCAATCTGCTTTTTCCACTTAGCACCAACACAAACATCTTACTATGTCAACCAACCTTCATCTATAGTCTGATTTTAAATGGTTCTTCTCAGTGTTACCTCCTAAGAGGGAGTTAGATGAGGCCAGATACAAAGCGTGCAAGGTGGGAGAAGGAGTCGTTTGGGGTCTGAACCAAGGAAGAAGACCCTGGAATTGGCCAAACACAGGTGAAGCAGGAGCAGAGACATAGTCTTGGCAAGGGGCCCCCAAGTGTAAATCTAGTCCAGATGGGGCGGGAGGGGCATGGCTAATTCAACTCAAATCCAGGCTGGTGGCAGGAGCCAAGAGGCACTCTGTCAGTGACCAATCCTGGGATAAGACTTCAGACAAGCAGAGCATGGTGCATGGAAGGGGTGGACACAGAGGCAGGCCACCCTAGGGAGTCCAGGGAATGAGGATGTGAACTGCAGGAAATTAGGAGCCAGGCCAACACTCGAGGTTGCCAGGACAGTGGAAAAAGAGCACGCTGGGCAGGTGGCTTGGCCTTCCAGTCAGGGTCCCAGGGCTCTGACCCTCAAGGGTCCAGAAACCAAGGACTGTTCCAGCTCTACTTATGAGTCCTGGGCTGCTGCTATACTTCCTGGGCAGATCCTGTTGCCTTGGGAGAGGGAGATGAATGGCAGATTTCTGGGTGGTAATTATAATATTAAAACCGGAGATGGAGTAGGAGGAGCACAGACTGGCATTCTATCTTGTTTTTGTTGCTCAACCAGGTTTGATGGTCCGTCCTTCTAGGGCTCTGCTCCCTGGACCACAAGCCATGGCTGGGACCTGTCCTGGCTTAAGATCTTCCTGTCTGCTCGAGTCTCGGGATATTCCTGCCTCTGCTCTGCAGGACATCTTCAATGCCTGCACTGGACTTCATGTGTACCTGCTCTCACACCCCCCAGACACTGTGTTCAGCCTGCTGGTTGGGATTTCCTTCTGGCACCTATCCATGGACCTGCCCCTTGACGGGACTTTGACCTGTAGAAGTTAACCAGGCTATACCCAACTGTGTCAAAGACATCCCAGGAAAACCAGCAAGTGAACCAGTAAGAGAAATGCAGGCAAGCTACGGAAGCCAAGACCAGGAATGGGGGCTGGGCCCACGATGTGAAGCATCTCCAACAATAGACCAAGACCAAGGAAATGGATCAGATTCAGAAAGAGATGGAGAGCCATTGAAGCATCAGACTTAGATTTATCTAGAAGCAGCATAAAGGACAGATGTGTGATGGGGTAGAGGTAAGGGGCTATGGCAGTGGTTAGTTCTAGCAACTGTAAATCACCTGGGACAATTTTTTAAAATTTAATGCCTAGATCCCATCTTCAGAGATTACTTTCATTGATTCGAGTGACATATTTTTTTATTTACCACAAGAGTCTTAACTGAGAATGGAAAATCTTAAAGAAAAACATGCCCCTAAAACCCAGCTAAGGAGTAGCCTACTAATTCTTTTCAAAGCAGTCAACTGAAAACTATTTGCAGGGTTAAATTGCCTTCCCTGTTTTCTCCCTGGCTCCCTGGTTCTTTCTCTCTCATTTTTCCAACAGATCCTGCATGAGGGTCCATCATTCTTGTATCCTCTACTCACCAGCCCCCCAGACTGAGCTACCTCTTGGTCAACCACCCTCATGCTCAGTAACTAACCTTGGCTATGGTTCCAAATTCTGCATTTGCCTCCCAGGCTCAATTTGATATTTACTCACTGTTTTCCTGGTACCAGCCCCAGCAAGCTGCTATCCCCAGACTGTGAACAGAGGAACAGGGAGGGATCTGAGAGGCACTGCAGAAAGGAAACATTGGTTTTGGCAGCTGATGGGATGTGACAGGATATGATTGCAACATTGCAATTGGGAGAAAGAAGAATGAGATTTCATTGAACAACCAAGAATTCTTGCAGCTTATTGAAAACCTCTGAGAACATGGTGTGTACAGTCTGTAGGAAGAAAAATACTTGCTAGGTTGCGTGTCTTTAGCTGTAGGAGGATTTGTGTTTCAGGTAATGATGTGATCGTGATGGTTAACTATGAGAGGAGAATGAATTGGCAGGCGTGGCAGGCAGAGCAGCCGCCTGTCAAAAGGAAAAGATAATAGAAAGAGATTAGTAAACCCACAGTGGGGAGGATTAGAACCGTGCAGGAAAAGGCTCATTGTGAAGGAGTATACTGGGGTTTGACTTGAACCATAATTTGAGCTGAGTGAGCCTTCTCTAGTATATTATAAAGATTTCCCCTTCCAGCGGGAAATGAAATGATAGTAGTTTGAGATGCACGTGTGCTAATGTTTTATATTTCCTGTGTAAGTTTAATGGTTAAGATGGGCTCAGTTTGGAACTGGCACATAAGACAAAAGAGTTCTGGTCTATTGGGGCCAGAGCCATGCTTTCACTGGCAAAGGACTCCCAGTCTGCTCTGAGGTAGCCTAGGAGGCCCACAGGCCCACAGAGCACCCCTTCAGGGACCTCAGCCTGAAACTGGACAATTTCATATTTGTTTCATTTTGCATTCCCTTCTCTTTGGTCTTCACTTAAAAATCCAGACACTCTCATTTAGGGTTAACACATCAAGCACACACGTACCAACATGTTAATGATTCTCAGAGCTCCTTTCCTGATGAAAGATGCTGAGTTAGAGTGAAAGCATCAGAACCTTGGATTATAAAAGAGAGACAGAAAGAGAGAGAGAGAGAAGGTTAAAGGTAGTTATTTGTACACCCAAGTTCACAGCAGCATTACTCACAGTAGCCAAAAGGCAAAAGCAACCCAAGTGTCCATCAATGGATGAATGGACAAACAAAATATGGTATATACATTCAATGGAATTTTTTAATAAATAAGTTTACTTGTAAATTTAGTCAACATTCATAATTGACGTAAAAACTTCAATAGGAGGATACATTTTAAAACCTCTTGGAATGCCATCTCTATAAAAGTAACTTTCCCAGAAAAGTATCCCAGAAATAACCTAATTTGATACCATCTTAACTGGCAGTGGTTCAGTAAGCTGGAGTACAATGGAATATTATTCAGCCTTAAAAAGGAAGGAAACCCTGTCACACAATTCAATGTGGATGAAACTTGAGAACAGTATGCTAAGTGAAACAAGCCAGTCATGAAAGAACAAGTACTGGATGATTATACTTATATGGGGTATCTAGAGTAGTCAAATTTATAGAGAGTAGAATAGGGGTTGCCAGAATTTAAGGGAGGAGAGAATGCGGAGTTAGTGTTTAAATGGTAGAGAGTTTCATTTTGCAAGATGAAAAAGTTTTGGAGAGCATAACGTGAATGTATTTAACTCCATGAACTGTACACGTAAAGAAGGTTAAAATGGTAAATGGTCTGCTCTGTGTGGTTTTCCACAATTGTTTTTTTTAGAGTTAAGGGTCATGAAAGCCAAAAATAAATTTTGCTGATCTTGAAATTTTGCATAAAGCAGCCCGTGAAGGAAGTGGGTTTGGTTTTGTTATGAGACGGGGGTGGGAAGGGATGTGTTGTAGTTACTGCTTTTTAATTGTGGGGTTCCCACGTCTGGATCCTCCTTGGTAGGTAGTAGAGGCTCTTTCACCATCACTGCCCAGTGCAGCAGCAGCAGCAGCAGCGGCAGCAGCCTGTTCACTCACTCACTGACTCCTATACTGCCAGGCAACCCAGGCAGATTCTGTCATGAATTACAGCAACCTAATGAGGTAGGTACCATCAGGCTCATTTCACAGATGGAGAAACTGAGGGGCGGTAACTCCTCTAGGATCAAAGAGCTAGTAAGTGGCAAACTCCTGTTTTGGCAAGTTCTTTTTCCCCCCTAAAATCAGTATTGGTATTCTTTATTCACCTCAGAAGTTTACAGAAAACTTGGAAAAAGAAAATAAGTGTCTTCGTATATCTCCTCGATAGCAAGTGGAAGGATCAGAGTGAGTAGAAGAGTCCAATTAAACGACAGCCCACTGTGTGTGCAACTCCAGGCCAGCTTCCTGTGTGCTTAATCTTTACTCCTTCCAGTAATCTAAACTTAGCACAAGAAAGTGCTTCCTGTTGTTAAGATATATGTAAAAACAAAGTTAATAAAAGTATGCAAGATCTTGTGACCATCAGGCTGGAAAATGAGGATTTCTGAGCTGATGGTCTTCCCTCTTTCAGTTATGCAAGGAGTCTAAAGCAAGTAACTATGTTGACATTGTGCTTACACTTCAACATATACAGGTAGAGGTGAGCTTCTCCCCTTCTTCCCTTCTCCATTCAACTATCCACCCCTCACTCCTATCCCAGTTAAATCTTTCACTGGCTGTCTCTGGACTTAGGTCAGAGCCCAAACTCTAATCCACAAGGTTCTTAAGAGATGACCCTGCCTTTTCCCATCTCTTCTCTCTTGACTGACACATGTGTGGTCCAGTTCCACCCTTAAGTTACCTGTAGTTCCCTGAACACACCTCTCTTCCATACCTTTCACATAGTAACGTTGACCTTTATTTACTAAGTGTACCAGTGAGCAATCTTGCAAGTAGATATTATTGGTCCCATTATACAGATGAGAAAACTGAGGCTAAGAAACATTTTGGAATGTGCCCACAGTCCCATAGCTAATGAGCGACAGTCAGAATTTTAAACAGGGCTGCCTGATTCTAAAGCCAGTGTTCTCAAACACATCTGTCCGCATGAGGCCAGATTGTGCCTCTCAAAATGCTACTCAGATTTTATCTCTACAAATCCTTTCTTAAGCCCTCCTTACCCCCCACCACTTACCCACCACCCCATACACACACACACACACACACACACACACACACACACACACACCCCTGCAGGCACAATCTGCAACTTTATCCGTTCTGTCACCATAGCACTTTGTCCATCATTGCTACTTACATTAATTTTTTTTTTAATTAATGTGTACAGTTCAGTGGAGTTAAGCCAGGGTCTGGCTCTGTTGCCAGGCTGGAATGCAATGGCGTGATCTCGGCTCACTGCAACCTACACCTCCCAGGCTCAAGCGTTCCTCCCACCTCAGCTTCCTGAGTATCTGGGACTATAGGCGTGCACCACCATGTCTGGCTAATTTTTTTTTTTTTAATGGAGTTTCACTCTTGTCGTACAGGCTGGAGTGCAATGGTGTGATCTCAGCTCACTGCAACCTACGCCTACCGGGTTCAAGCAATTCTCATGCCTCAGCCTCCCAGATGGCTGGGATTACAGGCGCCCGCCACTATGCCCGACTAATTTTTTGTATTTTTAGTAGAGACAGGGTTTCACCATGTTGCCCAGGCTGGTCTCAAACTCCTGACCTCAGATGATCCACCCACCTCAGTCTTCCACAGTGCTGGGATTACAGGCATGAGCCACCACGCTAGGCCTTTTTTGTATTTTTTGTAGAGATGGGGTTTTGCATGTTGCCCAGGCTGGTCTCAAACTCCTAGGCTCAAACAATCCACCTGCCTCCACCTCCCAAAGTGCTGGGATGACAGGCGTGAGCCACTGCATCTGGCTTCTCCTGCTACTTAATATAAGTCATCTGGGTTGAGCATCTGCTATGCACCAGGTCCTGTGTGGGACTCACATGACAGAGAGATGAACAAATCATCCTTGTCTATTTTTGTACATGACATCATCCCTTCAAGGGCAGGGATTGGGTTGTATTTTTGGTGATATCTGTACATGACATCATCCCTTCAAGGGCAGGGACTGGGTTGTATTTTTGGTGATATCTCTAATGCCACACAGTTCCTCAGTGGTTGAACAGAGAGACAGGATTCACAGCCATTGGACGCCAATGGTTGGGAGACAGTTCACTCATCAAGGGACCCTCTCCCCAGCTTTGTAAATTTATCCAAGGGAGAGATTCTTCTCCCCAAATCCCTTTTGATGCCCATACATAGCAGGGCAATCCAGAATTGAGGCTCAGGCCAGAGGACCATTTTCCCCCTTGAGATGTGTGATTATCATGTTTCCCAAATCACTTCTTTTAACAAATCCTTGGAAAATTGCATGGGTCCAAAAATAACCTGGCTTCCAAGTAACTTTTCTTTTATAGATGAGGTCTCACTTTGTTTCCCAGGCTGGAGTGCAGTGGTGTTATCATAGTTCACTGAAGCCTCCAACTCCTGGGCTCAAGCAATCCTCCCACCTCAGCCTCTGGAGTGGCTGGGACTACAGGTGCATGCTACCACGCCAAGCTCCAATTAACTTCTAAGAAATGCTCTGCTCAAACTTGTCATAAGCCAAGTTTGCCTGAGCATGGGCGACTGAGAGAAAGCAAGGATGGTCTCTTCTCGAGAGCCCACAGGGTCTTCTCTTGCAGGAGATGATGCAAGTGTGACCTTGAGTTGCTCTTCAGGTGCTGGTTGTGAAAGCAGGGGAGTCCTCTCCCATACATGTGAAGAAATTTCTGTCTACTCCGCTTGACACTTAGAGAATTGCCAAGTCATCCATCCTGCCATACGCCTTATCAACCTGGTAACAAGAACAAAAGGCCCTGGTGCCAAGGATCCTTCCCCAGGGAAGACCAGAGAGTCTACACCTAGCTCTTTTGGAAGCCCCACTTGCTCTTTCATGCCATGAAAATGCCCCATACCAAATTGCTGTTTCAGAACAATCAGCACACCTGACTCATTAAATTAAGTAGTGATAATCACATGGCTACACTAGAACATGCAAGAAGGAAAATAACTAGCACACGGAGGCCTTGAGTATTTGTTCCATCTCCTGGGAATCACTCTCGCTTTGGGAAACTTTTCAAGCAGGGAATTTTCATAATATTTTATAAGATTTTTCAAATATCTGTCTCTTGACAGACTGTTAGTAAGCAACCTATGATAGGCTGCCCATCGTTTTAGTGCTTGCATACCTTACATCATCAATCTGGAAGGGCTAAAACTGTTCCCTTCCAACCTCACAGCTTTCTAGGCTGTCTTTTTGTACACGGTTCGGGGAAAATGTCTCTCTCTCCCTAAAGTTTATCTTAGTCTTCGGAGCTGGGATGAGCACCAGATCAAGCATCTTTTCCTTGCTTCGACTTATAAATTCACCTCTTTCATTGTTTGTTACAATGTTTGTTTGTTACAATTGTTTTTTGCAATTTTCCCAAAAAGTGATAAGTCATCAGCAGCAGGGGCTTGTCTCCTGTGGATATAACCTTAGGGATGTGACCTCCCTCCCTCCCTCTTGCTCTTCCTTTCTTTTGGGAGACACTTTAGAATTGTGCATCAGTTAGTCATTTAGACCCACATCTTTCATTCCATTCTCCTGCTATTAAGAAATATTGTATTTAGGCCGGGCGCGGTGGCTCAAGCCTGTAATCCCAGCCCTTTGGGAGGCTGAGACGGGCAGATCACGAGATCAGGAGATTGAGACCATCCTGGCTAACACGGTGAAACCCCATCTCTACTAAAAAATACAAAAAACTAGCCAGGCGAGGTGGCGGGCACCTGTAGCCCCAGCTACGCCGGAGGCTGAGACAGGAGAATGGCGTGAACCCGGGAGGCGTAGCTTGCAGTGAGCTGAGATCTGGCCACTGCACTCCAGCCTGGGTGACAGAGCATGACTCTGTCTAAAAAAAAAAAAAAAAGAAAAAGAAAAAGAAAAAGAAAAATTGTATTTATTAATCTGGGCTTACAGAGGTAAATATTTCAACATTTCATCTGACGTTCTCTTTTATTTTTTTACCCTGTTTTGTATCACAAAATTCTTGATCTTTCAGGTTGTTCCTTTTTTTTTTTTTTTTTTTTTTTAAGGCAACTTTGAAACCTGCATTCTCAGAGACCTTACAGTCAATATTTTTTTTCTGGAAAAGTGTTTCTTAATGTGGCAGGAATAAATTTGGGTTATTGCTAGAGAAAGGGAGAGAACCAGGTTTGAGGGTAATGGCAAGTGAGATTTTAGTCTTTCTCTAATTGTTGGATACTTTCTAAGGAAGCATATATTCATCTATCACTAATTAAAAATTAAATTTTAAATAAGTATAGAGAACAATGTGATAAAAATATATTGTAACTGATTTGAAGGTTGTATTTATCAAGGTTCTTCAGAGAAACAGAATCAACAGGTTTTATATATATATATATATATATACACACACACACACACACATACACACACACATACATACACACACATTCATATATTAGTTAACAATGGGATATGTTCTGAGAAATACAGGATTAGGCAGTTTTGTCACTGTGTGAACATCATAGAGTGTACTTATGCAAACCTACATGGGATAGCCTATTACAAACCTATTCCTCCTAGACTACAAACCTGTACAGCATGTTACTGTACTGAATACTGTGGACAACTGTAACACAATAGAATTTGTGTATCTAAATATGTTTACACATAGAAAAGGTACAGTAAAAATATGGTATCATAATTTTATGGCACCACCATGTTATATGTGGTCTGTCATTGACCAAAACATCATCATGCAGCACATGACTATATATATGGAGAGAGAGAGAGGGGGTGGAGGAGAGCGATGTATTATAAGGAATTGATTCATGTGACAAGGGAGGTTGGGGAATCCTAAGATCTGCAGTTGGCAAGTTAGAAATCTAAAAAGCTGGTGGTATCAGTTCCAGTCTAAGTCCAATTCTGAAGGCAATAGAAGACTGATGTCTCCACTCAAAGACAGCAGCAGAAAGAGAGCCAGTTCCCCCTTACTCAGACTTTTTAAATGTGTTCATGCCTTCAACATATTGCACAATGCCAACCCACATTGGGAAGGCAACTTGCTTTACTCTGTCTACCAAGTCAAAATTCTGATCTTATCGAGAAACACCATTACAGATATTCCCCAGAATAACATGGAACCAAGTGTCTGGTCACCGTGTGGCCCAGTCAAGTTGACACATAAAATTAACCATCAAGAGATTGATATTGCTTCCCCCAAACACTGCTGAATTTGTGTGTCTCCAGGTCCTCACTGCCTTCTATGGAATTTATACTGTCTTTACAAGCTGGTTGCTGCTGCTGCTTGGCCAGGTCTATAGACATGTACCCCAAGTGCTGGGCATCCTCCATTTCCTGCTCATTCTTTCTGCCACAGCCTCCTGAGGTGATTCTGAGTCCCCCTGGACTGCATCCAACATTCCCAAAGCTGCAAACTCACTAGAAGCCCAATGATCCTCTGTTCCCTTCCAGCCTCACAGCTTTCTAGGCTATCTTTTTGCACTTGATTTGGGGAAAATGTCCCTCTCTCCCCAAAGGTTACCTTAGTCTTTTGAGCTGGGATGAGCACCAGATCAAGCTTTTTTTCCTTACTTTGACTTATAAATTCACCTCTTTCATTGTTTGTTACAAAGGTCCTTCAAAATATCCTCCTTCAAGACTCCCTTCCCCTTGCAAATCACTCAGGCATATAATTTGAAGGGAGGAAAAGAGTATCATCTCCAGTCTCATATGCAAATAGCTTAGATTTAGCCATATACATACTTACTTATACATGCATATACAGAGTTACATACATGTGTATTTGAAAGTGTAAAATCAGCCGGGCACGGTAGCTCACACCTGTAATCCCAGCACTTTGGGAGGCTGAGGAGGGCAGATCACGAGGTCAGGAGATCGAGACCATCCTGGCTAACACAGTGAAATCCCGTCTCTACTAAAAATACAAAAAATTATCTTGGCATGGTGGCGGCGCCTGTAGTCCCAGCTACTTGGGAGGCTGAGGCAGGAGAATGGTGTGAACCTGGGAGGCAGAGTTTGCAGTGAGCCAAGCCACTGCACTCTAGCCTGGGTGACAGAGCGAGACTCCATAAAAAAAAAATAATAATAATAATAAAAAGAAAGTGTAAAATCGTATTTATATCATTGGGGCTCAGAAACTGATACCCTAAAATATGGTGCTTTGACATGCTGAAATGAAGAAAAAGCCTCAAGGTCCCTCTGACCTTCTTACCCCCACACCCCATATCTCAATCCTCTGTGTCTCCCAAAGCACAGCAGGATGAAGTTATTCTCTGAAGTTCCTGGATCTGCCTAAGGTCTGTACCCACCAAAGAAGAAAACAATGACCTCTGGTCTCTTCCTTCAGTTTTTGTGAACTGAATTCATATTGCAGGAATAGACTGGAGTCTGTCAACATACCTGGGTGGACTTTTGTCACAAACCATTGTCTGCTCTGTGGTTCCAAAAGACTTTGTTTCAGGCCAATGTATATTCTTCAAGCCCACTGAATTCTCCTAAAAATCATTTACCGTCTTCCTAAAATCATCCACACTTTCCCGTCTCCCTTTCCCCTAAGAACTAGGGTATGTAAGCATCTGTACTCAATTGGGATATTAGGCAATTATTCTGTGATTCTCCTCCTTGCACACTAAGAAATGTGTATGCCATTTCTCCTATTATTCTGCCTCTTTGAGTTGATTTTTTCAGTCAATCTCCAGAGGGCAAAGGGGAAGTTTTCCCTTAGCCCCTACAATATGTAGGCATATGGATATATATCTGTCAAGTGAGCACACTTAAAGAGAGACTCAAACAATCACTAAAAGCAGTGGCAAGCTCATGAATCTACCACTTGCTACTTTTAGAATTTTTCTTTTACTGTGGTCCAATACGTCCTTACTAACATAAGTTCTAGCTTGTAATTAATTCTCAGTGGAACACACTATTTCACTATATTTTAAAAAATCTCCTTATACCTTTAAACATTGCTGTTTTAAAAACTTGCAAAGGTCATCACAGAGTAACAAAGATTTCAAAATACCAGAGATTTATTATTAAAGTTATTTTAGAAGGTAAATTATACATTAGGAGTTTGAAATAAGAAAGGATGTACAAATTTCAATAACTAGCCATGACTGGCAGAAAAAAGTATGAAAGAATGCTTATCTTGTATGTTTTCACATGCCCTATGTCCACCACATGTTTTCTGGAAAGGAAATTTCTGCTTATATTGCTACTGATACAGTAATGTTTTTGTCATTTGACACAAGCATATGTGAGATAACATATCCCTATGAAAAAATGGAAGAGGCAATGGAAATATGCTAAAACAAAGGAACTTTTTTTTTTTAAAGAGAACTCATTAAATTTATCTTCCTTGGTTCTTGGGGTGGCTAAGCTTAGAAAATCAGGCTCAGAACATCGCTGTATGGAGGAATCTGTAATTCAAGGCAAAAGAATAAAAAATGCAGACCAAATATTACTACAGCTCATTTAGCTGGAACACGTGGGCTCTTTCAGGTGTGAGGGGGAAAGGAGAGGGTTGTGCAAGTCTGCCTACATCTTTAATTTGCAGTGGCTTGGTTCATGGCATAACCCATAGACTCGGCAGTAAGAGATAGCATGCTTAATTACTTAAGAGACCAGAGAATAGCAGCTAGATGTCTATTAATGGAGGCATTTCTGGTCTCTTGTGCTTCTCCCTTTGATAAGCTGATTATTGCTTTATTGGGGCCAGGCTTTTCAGGACCATGGACAGCTCTACCACAGCAGGGAGCATCTCCTGCCTCTGTTCTTCCACTTGTAGAATTTTAGGAAAAAATGGACCGAAATATTAACTATTTCATGCCTCCACGTTACCAATGAGAAAACTGATGCTCATAAAAGTTATATACATACACAAGTCACACGCTTAAATCCTAAAAGTAGTCTCTGCTGTGACATAGCACAATGTATGGAAAGGATCACTTACATTGATTTAAACATTGATTTAGAATGTTGATTTAGAATTGATTTAAACATTGATTTAGAATTGATTTAAACATTGATTAAACATTGATTTAAATCCATGGGTTTAAATCCATTCTACTGCTTAGCAGCTGTGTGAAATTTGAATTTCAGTTTCCTCATTCTATAAAGTGGTGTAAGGATGTCTTCCATACATAGTTGTGAGGATCAGAGATAAAGCAGGTAAAATGCCTAGCACAACTTGACAGAGGTGTGAGGGCTCTATAAATGACAGCCAATGAGATCAACTCAACCCACACAAACATAGTGAGAAACAACTGAGTGGAAATTTATCCAATATGCTCTTGGCACCCCCAAATTAATGACATTGGGAATTCCAGCATGCTCAGAGTGCTACCTGACTGATTACGAGCCATATACTTCCCTTTAGGGCAAGGAGTTTCAAAGCTAACTTTGCTATCCTCTTTTATTCTCAGATCATACAGTTTAAGTATTAGAAAACCATATTAACATAACTGGGTTTTTTGAACTAGGATTTGGCAACCCTGGCAAACTTGACCCTTCTGCTGAATCTCAAAACCTTGTTCTATTGCCTGCTAGACTATGAGCTCTCAGTCTGTCCTCTATATTTCTCTCTCTCTCGCTCATAAATAGTATTAGTATCACTAATATTCATTCTCCTCTTTTTCCCACTTATCCCTTCCTCTATATTTCTTCCACCTGCTGTGTGCCAAATACCACGTGAGAAGGCAAACATAGTTTCTGGCTTCTTGAAGCTTCCATCTGAAAAATAAGGCAGGCATTAAATAAGCAATTACCATAAAGTAGGGGTGTATCACTTATAAAGATGTTCCTGTTCCACAGAAGTGAAAAGTACCACTTTCTTATGAAGAGCTTAAGGGCTCTTACCCAAACTGAAGAAAAGTGACACAGGAAATCATTATCATGATAATAGCCTGGTTGTTACCTCTACAATGGATGCATAATGGCAAAACCCAGCATTTCAAACCTCATAAAATGCAATATAGGAATTTTCTTAGGGCTGTCTACTTTTTCCTTCACTGGGAAAAAAAAAAAAACCCATCAGAATGGGGTCTTTCAAAAACATATCTAACACAAACAAGAAAAATCTTCTGGAAGTGCATTAAAATATATGTCACAAACCTCTACACCATGCCAGTAATCACATTACAGTGCACACAAAGAAGTTTTAAAACTTAGGTTGATAGTTCAGTCTGGCATGAGTGTTTGGGAGTTGTTGATAATATGATTAATGCAGATGCTGAACATGTACATTATATGTGCTGTTCTACTTTGGAGCTATGCTACTCAATTTATTGTGTAAATGCTGCATCTAAGGCTTATTATGCAGAGCACATCTAGTACTAATAAGGATTTGTGTGCAAATCTTCGTCCTCGAACTTTGAGAGCATTAATTAATACATTCAGCCCCCTGTTGAAAGAGGTGAGTTCTGTCTCCCTATTTTTGGAGACTCAGGATTATACGCACTTCACCTCAGGGCGCTAAGTGAAGCAGTGATGAAACTTGGGTATTAAATGTTCAAAATTATTATTTTCAATTTTTGTAAGAGCCTTAAAGTATGTCCTCCTGCACTCTCTTCAACTTTCACCCTCCTCTTTCTCCTACTTTTTCTCACCAGTCTTAGAGATCAGCAGTTTGAAAACAAAGTATGTTAAGAAATTAACAGAAGAGAAAGAAGTGAAACTGAAACTAAAAATTTTTTCTTTGTAAATAATTCACAGTAACTTGTAAGACATCTACTTTTTCTCCCCATGATTTATTACTATTTTACTGAAGTGATTAATAATAGCTACCATGTGTTCAGGGTCTTATTACTAGGCATTTTGCCATATACCAGGAATGAAGATTTTTTAATGGAAGAGACGAGGTCTTTGCCTTCAAGGAATTTATGGTATATTGGGAAGGCAACCTTGGAAACAGGTAACTTTGATGTAATGTGGCAAATATGATGGTTGCACTCACAGGGTGTAAAGTCAGCATAGTGAAAAAGCATTTGACCTCATCTAAATCAGTCATAGAAGAGTTCCTAGAGGAGATGACATCCGGGCAGTCTTATGAGATGAATGGGCTTGCCAGGGTGAAGTGGGGAGAGGCATTCCAGGCCAAGAGACAGCGTGGGCACCAGCAAGGAGGTCTGGACCAGCGTGGTGTGCAGGGGGTCGGGGATAGTTGGGGAGAGAGGCAGGTTGAGGAAGCAGCAAATTGTTGATCTTTGTTACAGCATAAAGATAAAGGCGAAGAGTGATAGCAGTTATATTTAGAGCATGGATAGAAGCCAACCCCATAGCAAAGGGGAAGTCATAATTTCCCCCCAAGGGTACTGTATTATCTATATTGTACACATTTTATGGAACAAAACTGCATTCCTAAATATATTTTTCATAAAATTTATTTCTCTCATCTGAGCCTCTAATGGCACCAGCAGCTACAGTTTTTCTGGATTCTAAATGAGATAAGGATTTTCCTGCCTATTCACTCATTCTATGAATATTGATGTCAAACACTGCACTGGGTGATAGGAAGTGAAAGCCGATGAAATCACACCACCCTCAAGGAGCCCATGATCCAGTGGGAGGAGAAATAAGAACACCAGCGATTCTCAAACTGCGGGCTACACACTGCTAGACGTATGCTCACGGTGCTACCGGAGCACAGAAGGGAAGCGTGTTAATTGGTTCAGGCTGCCATAACAAAGTCCCAGAGCCTGGGTGGCTTAAATGACAAACATTGATTTTTTTTTTTTCACAGTTCTGGAGGCTAAGATGAAGGTGTCTGCAGGGTTGGTTTCTCCTGAGGCCTCTCTCCTCAGCTTGTAGATGGCCTTTCCTCGGTGAGTGCACACCCCTCTGTGAGTGTCCCTTTGTGGGATAGGTGTCCCTTTGTGTGACCAAATGTCTTCTTATGAGGACACCATTCAGTTAGGATTAGGGCTCACCCTAACAGCTTTATTTTAATTTAGTCATCTCTTGGAAGTCCCTGTCTCCAAATACAGTCACATTCTGACTGTGGGGTTTGGGGCTTCAGCATATGAATGTTGGAGGGAACATAATTCAGCAACCTGCAAAAGGGGTATTTAACAACTTGGGGCTGAGTGGGGTCAGGAAAGACCTCCAAGGAGAGAGGTTTGAACTTGCTCCTGGAAGCAAGTGGGGGAAACCGCTAAGGGGTTTTATGTTAGTGAGAAATGTGATGGGATCTGTGTTTCAGGGAAATCCCCCCCTCACAGGGGCAGCAATGAGGAAGTTGCTACTGTGCAGAAAAGAAAGGATGGGGGGTCTGAATGAAGACAGTGACAGGAAAGCTTTCAAAGATGTTTAGGAAGAGAATAGGCCAGACTCTATCTCCTAGGGTGTGTGTGTGTGTGTGTGTGTGTGTGTGTGTGTGTGTGTGTGTGTGTGTGTGTGTAAGAGGGGGTGAGAAAGGGGAGGAGTAAGACAAAATAATGCTTTTCTCAACCTTGTCAGTAGGTTCCAAATAACTAGAACAAGAAGATGCCCTGATAGCTCTGCTAATTGTTTGAGTCGGAATTAGTTGCATTGATGTACAACACAGCACAAACAAAAGAATAAGCACTGTTAGTGTAATGGGCTGAATTTTGTTCCCCCAAAATGTATATGCTGAAGTCCTAAGCCCCTACCTTAAAATATGATTGTCTTTGGAGATTGGGCCTTTAAAGAGGTAATTAAAGTGAGACTGTCAAGGCGGGTCCTACTCCAATATGACAGGTGTCCCTATCAGAAAAGGAAACTTGGACACATAAAGAGATACCAGGGATGTGGCTTACAGAGGAGAAGCCGTGTGAGGACACGGAGAGAAGGTATCCATCTACAGGCCAAGGAGAGAGGCCTCAGGAGAAGCCAACCCTGCAGACACCATCTTAGACTTTCAGCCTCCAAAACCAGAAAAAATCAACATCTGTCATTTGAGCCACCCAGGCTATACTACTTTGTTATGGCAGTCCAAACAGACTAATACAATCAATAAACAAATTTTCCAGATAACTGACATCTATTCATTTAAGTGTAACTACTTTGAAAATATTTACTTATTTTGTAAAGGTATATTTCTAAGCTGTATCTATAAATGGCAACCCAATCTCCCCTCAGCATCCACAGGGGATTGGTTCCAGGACCCTTGGGGACACCGAGATCTGTGGATGCTTAAATTCCTTATAGGAAATGACAAAGTTTGTCTTCTTCTTTAGACTTTAAATCATCTCTAGGCCAGGCGGTGGCTCACGCCTGTAATCCCAGCACTTTGGGACGACAAAGCGGATGGATCACATGAGGTCAGGAGTTCACGATCAGCCCGCCCAACATGGTGAAACCCATCTCTACTAAAAATACAAATAATAATAATAATTAGCCAGGCGTGCTGGCTCACACCTATAGTCTCAGCTACTTGGGAGGCTGAGGCACGAGAATTGCTTGAACCTGGAAGGTGGAGGTTGCAGTGAGCCGAGATTGCGCCACTGCACTCCAGCCTGGGTGACAGTGCAAGACTCTTGTCTTAAAAAACACATAAATAAATCATCTCTAGATTACGTATAATCCCTAATACAATGTAAATGATATGCTAATCGTTGTTATACTGTATTTATGGAATGATGACAAAAAAAGTCTACATGTTCAGTACAGACACAATGTTTTTTTTTCTGAATATTTTTGATCTGTAGTTGGTTTAATTCTGAAATAGGGAACCAGTGGATACCGAGGGCCAACTGTATAATGAGCATGCTTGAACTCCTTGTCGATAGCGTCAGCTCTGTCTTGGCCTGTATTTGTTTGTTTATTTATTAGAGACAGTCTCTTGTTCTGTCACCCAGGCTGGAGTGCAGTGGTACCATCACACCTCACTGTAGCCTCCAGCTCTTGGGCTCAAGCGATCCCCACATTTCAGCTTCCTGATTAGCTGCGACCATAGTCACACACCATGATGCCTGGCTAAGTTTTAACATTTTTTGTAGAGATGGGGTCTCACTGTGTTGTCCAGGCTGCTGTCACACTCCTGGGCTCAAGCGATCCTCCTGCCTTTCCCTCTGAAAGTGCTGGGATTACCACCCTCACCTGTAATCCCTTGGGCTTTTTTTTTTTTTTGAGATGGAGTCTCGCTCTGTTGCCCAGGCTGGAGTGCAGTGGCGCAATCTCGGCTCACTACAAGCTCTGCCTCCCGGGTTCACACCATTCTTCTGCCTCAGCCTCCCGAGTAGCTGGGACTACAGGCGCCTGCCACCATTTTTTGTATTTTTAATAGACACGGGGGTTCACCACGTTAGTCAGGATAGTCTCGATCTCCTGACTTTGTGATCCACTCACCTCGGCCTCCCGAAGTGCTGGGATTACAGGCGTGAGCCACTGTGCCCGGCCCCCTTGGGCATTTTATATCAGGCTGTGTGAAGCACCGCCATGCCCTCAGCAGAGTCAGAACATTTTCCTGCTTCTCCCTGAGCAGTCCCTGGATGCTGTGCTTGTTGAGGACTTTTGTTGGTCTTCAGGGTTTATTTTGGTTTTTGTCTCAGGCTCTTCCCACTCTGTCAGGCTGCCATTTCCTTCTCCTTTTTGTGTGCCTGCCTCTAGAAGCCTCCTACCTTCTTCCTAATGTGGCTTTTAACTCTCTGTGAGTTGGATACCAGATAACCATTTTTTTTTTTTTTTTTTGAGACTGGTCTCGAACCCCTGATCTCATGTGATCCTCCCACCTCGGCCTCCCAAAGTGCTAGGATTGCAGGCGGGAGCCACCACTCCCAGCCCAGGTAACCAAATTTAGTGGAATTCTGTGTAAAGGAAAAGTAAATAGGCCCTGAAGAGCAATGCACATGGATTTTTGTGCACAGATTTGGTGACATTTTTTAACTCCTCAGAGAACATTGTAACTGCCTTTCTAGATTTTGGAATTGCCATCTAAATGGCTTTCAGATCAACGAGATGTTGCTTTTTTGGCCCAAATGATAGAGGGTCCTCTGTAGGTATGAAACAGTTTCCCAGGGGTCCAGATTGTGCATTCATTTATGTTTCTCACCTGTGCTCCATCTGCCTCCGCAGAGAGGCTGTGGGTCGGCATGTGCTGGCTACTCCGTGGAGCCACTGTCAGGAACGCTCCTTTCCTGCCTCCCGGCCTGACATTCTGCTGAATTTGTCACTCTCCTGGAAGACAGATGCAATTCCTCTTCCTACATCGCTCTAAAGATCCAGAAAGATATGCTAATTTGTTAGAATTCATTCAGAACCATCACACAAATCAGAACCCATAGAATGGTGAGGCAATTTTTTCAACGTCAAAACAAAATCTCAAGGACCAAAATTGAAGTTGAACAAATCGGCCCAGGAGACAGTCGCCTCTGGCACTGGTTCTAATTGGGCTCTGGCTCCCAGGGGTGGGGGGCATGCTGGCACCTAAGGGGAAGATGCTTTATCCCCCATGCTTTAATTTCAATCAAGTGATTAACCTCCTGTTTAGCCCTGAGCAGAGCTGCATTCAGGCCGTGTGTACTCATTACCCCGGGCCTGTGCACTGATCAAGCTCGTTTTATGGACTCCTAAGCAGCAGTCTCTGTGGACCAAGGAAGGATAAAGTAGACAGGCCACACTTTCAGCCGTCCACACTGCTACTTCCAGAACCACAAACCCTTCTCTCCTCCGTGGCTTTCTTGTGTTACTTTGATTCTGATACGTGCCTTACTCTGTCAGCAAACATGAAGAAAAGAGATGTTTAGAGAAAAGATATTTTACGGACACATTATGGCCTAGATAAGCCAATTAACCATTTGAGGCAGTTTTTTTACTCAAAGACACAGAAACCAACAACAAAGTGTTAACAAATCCACTGAAAAGGAATGTTTTTGAAAAGAAAGGCCGGGCGCGGTGGCTCAAGCCTGTAATCCCAGCACTTTGGGAGGCCGAGACGGGCGGATCACGAGGTCAGGAGATCGAGACCATCCTGGCTAACATGGTGAAACCCCGTCTCTATTAAGAAATACAAAAAACTAGCCGGGCGAGGTGGCGGGCGCCTGTAGTCCCAGCTACTCGGGAGGCTGAGGCCGGAGAATGGTCTAAACCCGGGAGGCGGAGCTTGCAGTGAGCTGAGATCCGGCCACTGCACTCCAGCCTGGGTAACAGAGCAAGACTCCGTCTCAAAAAAAAAAAAAAAAGAAAAGAAAAGAAAGAACGAGACTATTCCAGTGAGCAGTTTGCAAACCAGGGATAGGAAGCCTTCAGTACAGAACAAAGGTGCTATCCATGAGAAAAAAGAGAAGGATTACCCTTTATAGAGAAACGTCCGCCGGGCGCGGTGGCTCAAGCCTGTAATCCCAGCACTTTGGGAGGCCGAGATGGGCGGATCACGAGGTCAGGAGATCGAGACCATCCTGGCTAACACGGTGAAACCCCATCTCTACTAAAAAATACAAAAAACTAGCCGGGCGAGGTGGCGGGCGCCTGTAGTCCCAGCTACTCGGGAGGCTGAGGCAGGAGAATGGTCTAAACCCGGGAGGCGGAGCTTGCAGTGAGCTGAGATCCGGCCACTGCACCCCAGCCTGGGCGACAGAGCAAGACTCTGTCTCAAAAAAAAAAAAAAAAAAAAAAAAAGAAACGTCCCACCCATGTTCTCTCTCGGGCCCACTCCACAAATGAGGGATGCAGGTTTGTTTAGTTCTGATCGGTCATGCTGGTCATGGTCTATTGGTTAGCTCCAGGTGACAAAATGGGGCCTTCCATCAACCATTGATTCAGGTGGCATAAATAGGAACAAACAACTATGAAACTCCTAAAGTTACTTGATTGGGTGTTTTTTTCCAGGAATGCAGTTTCCAGGAACCTGTGTAACCTCTAGTCAGCAAATGGACTCTTGGGTCCATTTTGAATACAGGCCCAGTTACTCACTCAGGATCCACCTGAAAGATTGGCTTCCAGGGTTCACAAGAGAAAGTCAATAATCCCTCTCATCCTTCTTGGTCACAGACTCTAGCAGCTCTACTGAGGCCCCAGCCTCCCCTCCCCTGCTGAAACACTGACCCATAGGACTATCCCTGGGATTAATGGCAGGAGACTTGGCCATCTTGAGACAATCTACAAGCTTTTATAGGATTCTGAGGTCCTCAGAAATAATGTGAGGTGGTTTGACTCTTGAAGAGTCTGGTTTTCACCCATATTTTCTTTTTTCTTTTTTTTTTTTTTTTTTTTCTGAGACAGAGTCTAGCTTGTCTAGCTTTGTCACACAGGCTGGAGTGCAGTGGCGCTATCTCAGCTCACTGCAACCTCCACCTCCCGAGTTCAAGTGATGCTCCTGCCTCAGCCTCCTGAGTAGCTGGGATTACAGGCACCCACCACCATGCCTGGCTAATTTTTGTATTTTTAGTAGAGATGGGGTTTCACCATGTTCATCAGGATAGTCTCGAACTCCTGACCTCAAGTGATCCACCTGCCTCAGCCTCCCAAAGTGCTGGGATTACAGGTGTGAGCCACCATACCCGGCCTGTATTTATTTCATAAAAGTTAAATACCTACTATATATCATGCACTGAGCTAAGTACTATGAGTGGGGTTGCTAAGCTGAGTCAGACTGGGACCTTGCCTCCAAAGAGCTTGCTGTTTAGAATTTAGTGGGGGACATGGCCGGGTGCGGTGGCTCAAGCCTGTAATCCCAGCACTTTGGGAGGCCGAGACGGGTGGCTCACGAGGTCAGGAGATCGAGACCATCCTGGCTAACACGGTGAAACCCTGTCTCTACTAAAAAATACAAAAAACTAGCCGGGCGAGGTGGCGGGCGCCTGTAGTCCCAGCTACTTGGGAGGCTGAGGCAGGAGAATGGCGTGAACCTGGGAGGTGGAGCTTGCAGTGAGCTGAGATCCGGCCACTGCACTCCAGCCTGGGTGACAGAGCGAGACTCCGTCTCAAAAAAAAAAAAAAAAAAAGAATTTAGTGGGGAACATGAGTAGTGTACATACACACCTGCACCCCCAGATCGAAAATGGTGAATGTTGTGGTGGATTTGCGATGGCCAACCATTCTTTGCCTGGGGAGGTAGAGTGGAGTTCTCCTGTCCTTGAATCTGACTGGGTCCTGTGACTTGTCTGAACCAACAGAGTGAGTGGCAGTGAAGCTGTGTGACAGCTGAGGCAGCCCTCAAGAGATTTACACCTTCTGCTTTTGCAACTTGGCATGCACCCTCTTAAAGTCTCGAAAGCAGTTTAACTTCTGTGAGACTGCCATGCTGTGAGGAAGCCCAAGTTAGCCACATGGAGAAAGAGGCTGCATGGAGGATCACTGAGTTGCCAGAGCTGCGGGAAGCCCTTGTGGCCTTCCCACCCTGCCCAGCTCCCAGCAGGCCCTGTCCACATGGCTGTACCCATGGTGCAGTTGACCCACCACCACATGAGCCCACAGAATCACGAGCAAACAGAGCATTCCTAGTAAGCTGCTGTGGTTTGGGGTGAGTTGTTATGCAATTCTTGATAGCCACCATGGTGTCCTCGGGGAGACACAGAGCTCAGAGATGAGCGTCCAAAGTAGTGTTCTTGGAAACATTTTATTCACTGAAGAGAGACAGAAACCCTCAGTTTGCCCACTTTGAAGGTGCCAGAGCCTAAGCAGAACTGAGCAAAATAAGGCCTATGCCTCAAGCTGGCAATACTCCATAGTGTTTATCACTGGGACACCTGGAGCAACTTTTCTACTTAAAAATAAATCCTGGGAAAACAAATAAAAAAAAAATCTTTGCCACATTCATAGGAAGTACACAGTGAAGTATTTATAGGTTAAGGGGCAAAATATATGCAACTGCCTGTGACTCTCAAATACTTAAAAAATAGTCTCTCTCATGGTGTAAACCTGGGAGGCGGAGCTTGCAGTGAGCTGAGATCTGGCCACTGCACCCCAGCCTGGGCGACAGAGCGAGACTCCGTCTCAAAAAAAAAAAAAAAAAAGTCTCTAATGTAATATGATGTAATCATATGTAATATATAATATAGTCATAGTGAGTGCACAAATAAAGCAAATGGTGCAAAGTATTAACAATAGGTGAAACTGGGAGATGTGGGGGTTTGATGTGCTATACTTATCCCTGCAATGTTCTGTAAGTTTGAAATTACCTATTTCCAAATTGAAAGTTATTAAAAGTTAAATCCTAATATATAAAAATTTATCCTTGTAGCTAAATAGTTATCTTCACCTAGTGTTGACCTGTGGATGACAGTGGCCCAGAGAAGCCATTCAACCTTTCTGAGCTACTGGGTTTCTGCTGACAGAAAGGAAGCCACCATGTTTCCCGGCACCCTCTCGAGCAGCCAATGGACAAGCTAACCCCAACTGTTAGGAACTCAGGTTAGGAAACAGTGCTCAGGCGAGCTTTGTGTGTCATGCATGTTTATCTTGGCTTCCCAGTTAGATGTGAAGCCCCAACACGCAGGAACCTGACCACTGGTAAAGTGGCAGTCATTCACTTAAGCATTCATTCATTCCTGTGCTCATTTAATTTCACCCAACATGTATTGGATTACTTCTCTAATCGTCTGTCTGGCTTGTCTCTCTCATACTAACTAGAATCATGTCAGACATTAAATACATATTCATGTTGCTAAGTTTCGTGGCCAATGCCCGAACCCCAACTTTGGCCTGCAGAGCAGCCACTGGGAAGAAGGAAGAAGAGTATTCCAGATGGACGTCAGACTCTGCCTGTCCCCACAAATGGAAAAGCAAACGCCATCTCTTGCTCTTCAGATGGAAGAACACTGGCTTCATTTTGTCTGGTAGAGCCACTGAACCCTGCTGATGTTTTGTTTTATTTTTTTGAGCCAGAGTCTCGCTCTGTCACCCAGGCTGGAATGCAGTGACGCAATCTCGGCTCACTGTAACCTCGCCTCCTGAGTTCAAGTGATTCTCCTGCCTCAACCTCCTGAGTAGCTAGGATTAAAGGCACGCACCACTACGCCCGGCTTATTTTTGAATCTTTAGTAGAGACAGGGTTTTGCCACGTTGGCCAGATTGGTCTGGAACTCCTGACCTCTAGTGATCTGCCTGCCTCCACCTCCCAAAGTGCTGGGATTACAGGTGTGAGGCACCTAGTAAGTGCACCTGGCTGAACACTGCTGGCTTAAGGGAATATTCTACGTACTCTTAACCCCACCCTCATCCTCATGGCCCGTGATGGTTCTACATCTTTTTAACCAGGCATAGCTGTAAAGTTTGGGAACCACCATTTGACCTGTGCTACATCTGAATTTGTGATGTAGCCAGCAGTTTTCCTGTTGGATATTTTTATTTTTAATGTCTCCCATTTCATATAATTTTCATGGGAAGTGGGCTTTTGTGAGCTGCTTGGTTCTGATCCATGCTGTCCTCTACAATCTTAATCTGGGATTTTTCAGCCTTGTTTTCTAAGTAGCAGAGACCTGTCTAGTGCAATCAGAGGCAGCCTTAATTGGAATCTCAATCTCCTAACATCTCCCCGCTGGTTAGTGCTACTTTAAGAAAAAGGCTGCTCAAAGCAAGACTGCAGGCTACCGTGTGTGTATTTGAAGGAAAGTGAAAAAGAAAAAAATGACATTCACGTGATGGAAAGAGGCTTAGAGTTGGGATTTCTTTTACTTTCAAGTGTTCCAAGTGTTGAAGCACCTTTGGTCCAGGCAGGAGAGATTTCGACAGCTCTGTAACCTCACCTCCTGCTGCTCGCGTGCCCAGACGCTTCCTCCTCCCTTCTCCTCTCCTCCAGTAGCTTTGGGCTGCTGCTCCTGGGGAGAAAGGAGAGGCCAAGAAGTGAAGAAGAAAAGGAAGTTGAGGGTAGGGTGAATGTAAAGAAGAAAAAAGCTCATTGGTGCTCCCCTCCCCCATTCTGGCTTGTAGTGGGAAAAACAGCTACTGTTCCTTTAATTTAACTCTAACCTCTCTGGCAAAGGTGGGAAAACATTTTACACAGCAAAGCTGCTCTTGGTATTTGCCATTCAAAGCAGAGATGGGGGCATTATGTGGGGGAAAGCATTCTTTTTGCTTTTTCCCTTCCAATCCTGGAGAAGAGAATTCATGTGAGTTAACAAGGAAATAAAAAACAAAATCGAAGAGGAAAAACCCTTCAATATACTGTGTTACTAGAGGCATGCCCTAAGAAATTCTCTAAAAACAAAGCTGATTGGAGGGGGTGAGACAATGAATCAGAAATACTGCCCAAAAGAAAATGGACAAAGAGAATATTGCAAAGATTACCTGCCTGAAAATCCTCTGCTCCTGGAACATGAATCACCCAGGGCACACCATCTGGTGAGCTGCGAAGGCAGCTTTAAGCAAGCGCACCTGCTGTCATTTACATCTTAATTATTATATTTTATGAGACTCTAAATTTTATTGAAATACAAATTTGTTTACCCAAATATCTCTTTGCCATATGGCTCAATAATTGGGCCTGTCTCATAAACTTCATGGGGTCAGGATGAAGCATAATGATGTCCTATAATAACATGTTATTCCAGAATAACGAGGTCCCAGTCATTGAGAAGGTCCAGTTCTGTCTTGGGAAACAGCCTCCAGGACTTAAAACACAATTTGGAAATCTCTCCCCAGAAGAATTGCCCTCCACCGCTGCTCTCAAATCACGTGAATAATTTGTATTGATCTTAAAATGGACAGATATTGTAGCAAAATTGCTCCTCACAGCTGGGCAGGGAGGGGCTCTCTTTTCTGAGGCTTGCTCCTTCTTGACAAAGGAACATTGCATTTTGTCATCATAGGAAAAACAATTTAGCTTTCTTCTGAAATGGCACATTTTGTGGTGAGATAGAAGGATCCTTCTACTCTGCAGGAAGGAGGAGGCTTTTTAATAAGCCCAATGTTCCCTTTCTTCATTTAGAAATTCTCTCCTGGTGGTCTTCAGAATCAGTCTGAAGTCCCAAGGGGTTTGTGAACGCGAACAGCCCCAGGTGTTCTCCCTCAAGTTCTTATTTCATTCGTCCCAACTTGGTGCTGCCTGCAAACAGAGAAGGGAAGAGAATCCCAACAATTTTCACCGGGAAGATAATTGTTCCTCCACTGTGTTAACAGGGAGAGGGGAGCTATCAGATGCAGCTCTTGGGAGCTGAAAACCAAGCTCAGAACAAACAGCAAAGGCTTCCTCGATTTACCCCAGACTGGAGCTGGAACTGCCATTCCCACTGCTGTAAGAGTTACCCCAAACTGGTCCCAGCAGCTGGAAAAGACTGGGTCCTTCAGGAAGCTCAGGGCCCAGAGCCAAAGCAGGTGATGGGTTGAAGTGAGCCATCCTCCGCCAAGGATTAAGGAGCTGGAAGGCAAGAAAGTACAGCCAAATTGTTCCTAATTCTGGCTGCGTAGAGGTGCCTCTGGGATGCAGACCTTTGCAGGGGGTGGCTGTGCCTCAGGAACTGGCCATGGCTGCTCGTGTGCTGACCCTGGCAGGAGCTGGGGGCTCGCTCCTACATTCCCAACCAGGCATGAAGTCCAAGGGTCTGCCTCTCCTTCTCTGCCTTTTTGATATTACTTCTAGAGATGATATGGATGATGGTGATGATGGACAAAGATGATGACAAAGGTCATCTTTGGTTTTTCTGTCAACTATTCAGTCACCTCACTGTAAGGTAGGCAGGTTGGGGGACTATGCCTATTTCAGAATTTAAGAAACCAAAGGTCAGAAAGTTTAAATGATTTATTCCAATCTCACAACGATAAAGTCAGGATTCAAATTATTTGGAGTATGTAACTCCACATCCTGTGTTTTCATCCTAAAATCCCCCAAGAAAAACCTAAGGGCTGGCCTTTAAGAAATGTCTAGTCATAATGCTGAGAGTGTGTTTAGCCTGCCGAGGGCAGGATTTTCAAAGTAAGGTCATAAAACTCATAGTCTTCTGTTTATACTTTTTTATTTGACAAGTTCAAGGTTGCCTGGAAACAACTAGCAGAAGAAATGAAAGACCAATATCACATTTTTTTAAATCCAAAAATCTAATTGAATTTATTACTCAGATAGGAATGCTGGTTTTAACATTCTATTTTTAGATAGCCTTCAGAAAGTTAGCTTCCCTTTACTTTAACTAATAAAACTTATTGGAAATGACTTTGTCAATCCACAAGTCCCCCAGAGGTCTCCTTAATGTTTCTATTCATCGGATAGTGCCAGGAAGGGAACACAGGACATCATCCTTCCCCCAAGGTGCTTCTTATCTAGTTGGGATTGCTGGCAAAATCACCAAAAAGGACTTAGTACATGAAAAGGGCCCAGAAAGAAGTGAGGTGGGGGGTATGGACAGGGATGTGCAGGGATACGAACACATATTGACCAGCACTTGATGGCTGGTAGGAAGCTCAGGATGGGTGAGCGGCTGGATAGATGGATGGATGGGCCAAGATCATTGCAGACAAAGGAAACGCATGAGTTCATAAGCACCAGTGAGTGGGGTGAGGATGAAAGTGGAGGCTGAGAGCAAAAAGTTTGGGTTGCCCTAGAAGGTTCCTGGAGGAAAGTAGAAAGCATGCTTGGAATGTCATACCAGGACAAATGATGGCATGTCAAACAAAGCAACTGGGGTTTTAACTGAGGCACAGTGCAGAGCCCTGGAAAGTTTTTTGGAAAGCTTTGGAATGCCAAATGATCAAATGGCTTATGCTGGAGTGGACCATGAGGAAGCCATTGGGCCAGAATGTCAGAGTAGTCAGAGAGCCGAACTGAGGAAAGAGCAATGAGAACAAAAAGAGACAGGGAGATTGAGTAAGACACAATGACAACTGCTACTGTGCGTTACTGTCAAAGGCTGCAGCAAGGTCCTACTCAGGAAATCTCTGGGGTTTGCTTGGGTTTGGGAATGCCTGAGACAGTCCTCAGACAGGAAAGGAGGTGAGGAACCAAAAAATAACCAGGGCAGAAGAACACAGAGCTTTCTCAGATATGGATTCTGCCATTTTTCACACTCCTTAGTCCCTCCTGCCTCTATACCTTTAACTTCAGGCACAATGTCCATCCATCCATTTAGCCTGTCAAAGAATAAATATGTATTAAGGATCCAATACAAGCCAGGAGCCATCCTGGCCTGTCTGAGGCCACTTCAGTGATTTATGTTTCCTCTGCAGCTCCTCCTCGGATCCTGCCCTGCCTCTTTCCAAGACTGACACCTTAGGCTCCATTCCTAGAACTTTTCTACTTTGTGTTGACCTTGGCTTTCTTGGTATAGTTATTTTTGTGATTCTCATCACCACTGACTTGAAGGAAATTTCCAGGGCTCATTCTCAGGGCCACATGGTTTGAGGATAGACCACAGCAGACTGAGTGTCCCCAGCTTGGTGACCTGTCCCACTTCTGTTCCACCTGGTAGAAGGAATCATCCTTCTAAAGCCACCACCTAGACTGTTTCTCTTTGTAGCTGCCTCCATAGTTCACAGTGGCCTCTCACAGTAGCCTAAAGGCTTTAGGCTATTTCAGCAGTTCTGCCTCTCAGGTGTTATTCTGTACACGCACTCATCTTGCTTCGATGGGTGGCCAACTTTCAACATCATCCATAGCTTCCATTTGGGGTTTACCTCCAAAGTACCTGATTTGATGCTAGGTGTTTACTTTATTTGTAGTTATCAACACAATGAAGGAAATGACAGAGCAAGAATTTTAATCCACCCTCCACCCCCTTTTTTTTTGAGACAAAGTCTTGGTCTGTTGCCCAGGCTGGAGTGCAGTGATGCAATCTTAGCTCACTGCACCCTTGCCTCCCGGGTTCAAGCGATTCTCCTCCCTCAGCCTCCTGAGTAGCTGGGGATACAGGCATGTGCCACCATGCCTTGCTAATTTTTTTTTAATTTTTAGTAGAGGCTGGGTTTCAACATGTTGGCCAGGCTGGTCTTGAACTCCTGACCTCAAGCGATCTGTCCACCTCGGCCTCCCAAAGTGCTGGGATTACAGGCGTGAGCCACCACACCCGGCCTAATCCGCCCTCTTAAGGGTGCTCTCTTTTCGCTTATCTGTAAGTCATCAGTTACACCAGTTTTCAGCCAAGAGTATCCCTGAAACTCTTGAACCAAATGTTCACACCACTGCTCACATTTCATGTCTCCCTCGACGGCTTTCTATAAGGAACCAATGTCAGCGAATCAGAAAATGACCTGGAATCAGAAATTTTTTGAACTGGAAGGAACCTTAAAGATCATCTCTTTTCACCCATTCTTTTTTTGTTGTTTTTTTTTTGTTTGTTTTTTTGAGACGAAGTCTCACTCTGTCACCCGGGCTGGAGCGCAGTGGCCGGATCTCAGCTCACTGCAAGCTCCGCCTCCCGGGTTCCCGCCATTCTCCTGCCTCAGCCTCCCGAGTAGCTGGGACTACAGGCGCCGCCACCGCGCCCGGCTAGTTTTTCATATTTTTTAGTAGAGACGGGGTTTCACTGGGTTAGCCAGGATGGTCTCGATCTCCCGACCTCGTGATCTGCCCGTCTCAGCCTCCCAAAGTGCTGAGATTACAGGCTTGAGCCACTGCGCCCGGCCTTCACCCATTCTTTTTACAGATGAGGGAACTGAAGCTTCCAAAATTAATTTGCTTTTTTCCAAGGCCACCGGCTATTGGGTGATGAAACCAGCCCTAGAGCCCCATACTCCTGCCTCTGCCCCCGGAGCAGAGCAGATGTCCACCTCTCATCAGAGGCTGTCAGGGGCTGGGGCAGGCCCTGAGATCTGCCCATCCTTCCTACCTCCCTGATCGCTTGACATTATTTATGTCTGATTTCCAAATAGTGCTTGTTGGTTGTGATAATAGAGTTTAAATGAGATTTTCTGCCCAACTGCAATCTGGCTGACCTTTCTACAGTTTGCCTTCTCCAGATCCCGGGAAATGTTTGAAGGGAAATTTACAATTAAGTTGATTTCTTTTAAAGGTTGAAACCTTGATTTTAGTTCCAGATCCTTGCCGTTTTATTTTGGCTTTGAAAAATTTCCAGATTTTCCATTTTATGAATACACCACCGTCAAAACTACACAAAGAACCTAGAAGTCGGTGTTAGAATCAGTCTATATAACAACTAATGGAAATATTATGTGATGTTCACACTAAGGTATCTACAAAGATGAGTGAAGACAATGCCCTGAACAGGGATTTTTTTCCCCCCATCTTCTCTGTAATTTAAGGTTGCATAGTTAAATACTAAACAACTCACAGCTGCAAAAAGGAAGTTGCAG
Source organism: Theropithecus gelada (assembly GCF_003255815.1). NCBI lineage: Eukaryota > Metazoa > Chordata > Mammalia > Primates > Cercopithecidae > Theropithecus > Theropithecus gelada. Next base: position 58,438,140 of record NC_037685.1, on the reverse strand, counting down.
ACAGTCTGTAATTTTGCATCAAACACAATTCCAAAAAGGTTTGTGATTTTCGATAACAGCATTGTTACTCTGATTCTTTCCTTCCATAGTGCTCTCCCTTTAACACAAATCATAAAGGAGTCTATGTTTTGAAGTATCAGAACCTCCAATGCAAGAACCGAAGAAGAATTGTTAATTTGTCCACAGGCCTGCAATTTTGCCATTTTAGATGCCTAAGACATTATCACCCAATGCTTCAGTGACAGTCTTTTTTTTTTTTTTTTTTTTGAGACGGAGTCTTGCTCTGTCGCCCAAGCTGGAGTGCAGTGGCGGGATCCTGGCTCACTGAAAGCTCCGCCTCCTGGGTTCACGCCATTCTCCGGCCTCAGCCTCCCGAGTAGCTGGGACTACAGGCGCCCACCACCGCGCCCGGCTCATTTTTTTTGTATTTTTAGTAGAGACGGGGTTTCACCGTGGTCTTGATCTCCTGACCTTGTGATCCGCCCGCCTCGGCCTCCCAAAGTGCTGGGATTACAGGCGTGAGCCACCGCGCCCGGCCTCAGTGACAGTCTTAAGCCGAGGTAAAAAGGAGATATTTTTGGTGGTCATTTGCGATCAGTAAATGCGGTCATATAATCATAAAATTATGTGGGCAGAGAGGTGGCCTGAAATGTGTTAGGTCACAAAATAACTTGGCATTTAAAAAATACCCAAACAGGCTGGGTGCGGTGACTGACGCCTGTAATCCCAGCACTTTGGGAGGTGGAGGTGAGGCGGCAGAATCACTGTCAGGTGTGTCTGTGTGAAGAGACCACCAGACTGGCTTTGTGTGAGCAACATGGCTGTTTATTTCACCTGGGTGCAGGCGGCCTGAGTGCAAAAAGAGAGTCAGCGACGGGAGATAGGGGTGGGGCCGTTGTATAGGATTTGGGTAGGTAGTGGAAAATTACAGTCAAAGGGGTTGTTCTCTGGTGGGCAGGGGCAGGGGTCACAAGGTACTCACTGGGGGAGCTTCTGAGCCAGGAGAAGGAATTTCACAAGGTAATGTCATCAGTTAAGGCAGGAACCGGCCATTTTCACTTGTTTTGTGATTCTTCACTTGCTTCAGGCCATCTGGATGTTTATGCAGGCTTGGGCTCCGAGGCCTGACAATCACTTCAGGTCAGGAGTTTGAGACCAACCTGGCCAAACATGGTGAAACCTCGTCTCTACTAAAAATACAAAAATTAGCCAGGCGTAGTGGTGCATGCCTGTAATCCCAGCTACTCAGGAGGCTGAGGGAGGAGAATTGCTTGAACCGGGGAGGCAGAGGTTGCAGTGAGCAGAGATCACACCAATGCACTCCAGCCTGGGTGACAGGCTGAGACTCCATTTCAAAAAAATAAAAATAAAAATAACCCCAAATGAAGCAAATTTTATGACCTAGAGTTTCTCATGGAAAGGACGCCAACAGTTAAAGAGGTTTCAAAATGTTTCCTTCTCTTTCCAATTCCAGGGTGAGGCTCCGCTACAGCTGCCGGAGATGAATTGGCATAGATGACTGAGTTGAGGATCCCGGCCATCAAGAGCTAATGACGCTTCACACATGAATCCGCGTGAAGGCTGAGGCTAGAGAGAGTTCACATGGCCTGCCTGAGTCAAGGATGGACAGAGACTAACCCCCTCGAGGGTTAGAGATGCTATGGCAAGTACAAAGGAATGCACATTTTTCTTCCAAACTTCCTTGAGATTCTGATATAGCTTGAAAGGGGAAAATCCTAAAAAGGTGGAGGAGATGGAACTGCAGAGAGTGAGCTCAGGGAAGCAAGAGAGAGCTGTCCTCCTGGAGTCCCTGCTCTCGGCTGAAGAAGATCACATGAGTCCTGCGAGCTGGCCACGGAAGACAGATGAGAAAGCCTCGTGGCGCTCTCAGGAAGCACAAGAGATGCCTGGGAAGGCTCCTTTAAAACTAGAGACCCAGGGAGTTGCATTTCAAGGTGAGAAAAATTTCCTTGCTCCATCCATCTTTTTTAAAAACATATCAGATCACCCACCCACCACCCCCAGACAGTCCAGAGCCAATCAAGCTGCTTTTCTTCCTCTTCAAAGCCCAGGAGGAAAGAGACCTTGATATTTAAATTCCTGTCATTTCTTCCCCTTTTATCCAAATGAGTGAAAAAAATCCCTGCTTTAGCCAAAATGATAGGGAATTCTCCAAACAGGAGGATCTAGTTCATGTTTATATTTTAAAAGCCAATGCTATTAAAACAAAACAGAACTCTTTAATCTGGTCTTCAAACTGGGAACCAACAAGCCTCATTTTAGGAAATTCGTCATGTAAAATTGCCAGCGGTGGACGTTTCTATCAGTCTAGGGGCTGTAGTAACAAAGTACTGCAGCTGGGCGGCTGAGGTCAATTTATTATCTCACAGTCTGGAGGCTAGAAGTCCAAAATTAAGGTGTCTGCAGGGCCTGCTTCCTCTGAAACCCCCAGGGGAGGATCTCTTCATGTCTCTCTGCTAGTTTCTGGGAGCCTCAGGTGTCTTCTGGCATCCTCTGTGTGTGTATGTGTGTGTCCGTGTGTGTGTGTGTCTGTGTGTGTGTGTCCGTGTGTGTGTGTGTATGTGTGTGTATGTCCGTGTGTGTGTGTCTGTGTGTGTCTGTGTGTGTCCGTGTGTGTGTCTGTGTGTATGTGTGTGTCTGTGTGTGTGTGTGTGTGTTTGAGACAAGGTCTCACTCTGTCGCCCAGGGTGGAGTGCCCTGGCATGAACACAGCTCACTGCAGTCTCGATCCCCTAGGTTCAAGTGATTCCCCCCACCTCAGCCTCCCGAGTAGTTGGAACTAAAGGTGTGTACCACCATGCCTGGCTAATTTTTAAATTTTTTGTAGAGTCAAGGCCTCCCTATGTTGCCCAGGCTGGTCTCAAACTCCTGGCTTCAAAAGATTATCCTGCCTTGGCCTCCCAGAGTGCTGAGATTACAGGCGTGAGCCACCACACCCAGCCTCTCCCTGTATTTTCACTGTCTTCCCTCTGTGCTTGTGTCCACATATTCCCCTTTCATAAGGATGTGTCGTGTAGGATTAGGGTCTACCCTAATGACCTCATTGCAACTTGATTACCTCTGTAAAAACGCTATCTCCAAACAAGACCACACTCTGAGAAGCAGGGGTTAGGACTTGGGGAACACAATCCAGCCCATCACAGGATTTTTGTGAGTCTGTAGGTGGGGAGTGTGACACTGCAAGCTGCCACCCTGGGAGGTCGTGGCTGTCCCGAAGGTGGACCCTGAGCATTTCTGGAAGCACTGCTAAAGCACCCCAGACCGAAAGCTCCAGGAGGCCCTGGTTCCATCCACATCTAACCGTTGTTCACCGCGTTTGAACTCAACCTACAGAAGGTTGCTTTCTCTTCCTAGGGAATCCATATTCAATGTTAAGAGAAAAATTAGTTAAAAAAAATAGGGTTCACTTACCTTCTACTTGAATGTGGTGCATTAAGCACCATGTAGTTTTAATCCCTTCTTCCCCAACTCCACTCAAATGACAGTGAGGTAATTAAAAATATTTAAAATTCATTCATTGTGAATCCAACTTTCTGACATTCTAGAAAATGTAAAACTCTGGAGACAGTAAAAGGATCGGTGTTGCCAGGGTTTGGGAAGGGAAGAAGGGTGAACAGGCAGCTCACAGAGGAGTTTTAGGGCAGGGAAACAACTCTGTACGATATTACAGTGGTGGGTGCATGTCAGGATAGGTTTGTCCAAACCCATAGAATTGGCTAAATTTGTATCTACTCATTTCATCTTCCAAATCTTGGTTGAAGTATTTTGTTTTCTCCTTCTGCCATGTTTCCTTCTTTTGCATTTGCGCTTAAAACATGTTTGTTGCTGTTGTTTAGTAAAGTTTTGTGCAGGAATGGAGAAAAGCATGTTGCCAAACCAAACGTGAGTCTGCTCACCTAGTGATCAGAAAAAGCCAAACCCATAGAATGCACAACACCAACAGTGCACCCTCGTGTCAGCTATAGACTTTGGGTGATGATGATGTGGCATTGCCGGTTCACTGATGGCAACAAATGCACCACTTTGCAGGATGTGGATAACTGGGAGGCTACTGGGAGCTCACGGAGATATGGAAACTTTCTGTTAAATTTTGCTGTGAACCTAAAACTGCTCTAAGAAATAGTCTATTCATTTTAAAATATTAATTAACTCCCAAGATAAGGAGGGAAATGTCAAACAACATCTTTTTTATTTTTATTTTTATTTTTTGTGATGGAGTCTCACTCTGTTGCCCAGGCTGGAGTGCAGGGATGTGATCTCGGCTCACTGCAGCCTCTGCCTCCTGGGTTCAAGTGATTCTCATGCCTCAGCCTACTGAGTAACTGGGATTACAGGCATGCACCACCACACCTGGCTAATTTTTGTATTTTTAGTAGAGACGAGGTTTCACCATGTTGGCCAGCCTGATCTCGAACTCCTGACCTCAAGTGATCCACCTGCCTTGGCCTCCCAAAGTGGTGGGATTTCAGGTGTGAGCCACTACAACCAGCCTCAAACAGTATCTTGAAGACTCAAAGTAGATGGAGGATTGGTGAGTAAGGGAAATCGGCAATGTAGGAAATTGCACCTCACTGTAGGGGGCAAGGATGCTGACAGATGTCTCTGCCTGGCTGCTTCCCTCCCGTGCAAGGGGAGTGGTGATAGCGTCCACTCTCCCTTCGGATGGAAGGGGTCTGTTTGAGTGGAGCATTTGGAACAGCGCCTGGCACAGAGGCAGCTCTCACGCATGCTCTAGCTGTTTTACTGAGCTGGAACTTTCTGTCCCTCTCCTGACGCCTTTTCTCAATCTCTCCTGCTGTCCCTCCTGGAGAGAAAGTCCCTGATGTACCTTGGGGGCTGCACCCAGGTGGGGTAGGGGAGGCATAAGCCTGGCTTCCCAGAGCCCTGAGGGCTGGGCTGGCGGTGGAGGCTAGGGATGGGTTCTCATCATTTCATCAGCTGACACTCACTTCTTTTTTTTTTTGAGACAGAGTCTGGCTCTGTCGCCCAGGCTGGAGTGCAGTGGCTGGATCTCAGCTCACTGCAAGCTCCGCCTCCCGGGTTCACGCCATTCTCCTCCCTCAGCCTCCCAAGTAGCTGGGACTACAGGTGCCCGCCACCTCGCCCGGCTAGTTTTTTATACTTTTTAGTAGAAACGGGGTTTCACCGTGTTAGCCAGGATGGTCTCGATCTCCTGACCTTGTGATCCGCCCGTCTCGGCCTCCCAAAGTGCTGGGATTACAGGCTTGAGCCACCGCGCCCGGCGACACTCACTTCTAACATCACTTCACCCCACCCCCAGTGGCACCTGGTGTCCCTGAGATCCCGTGTCCATCTCAGACTCTCCAGAAGGTGAGGGAAGAGGAAGCTAGAGCGTAATTCTCGTTGTGTGACCTTTCCATGAACCGCCTGCTCTTGGCCCCAACCCTAACCCCCTTCGCCTTTCTAGGGACCTGAAGAGGCCCCCTGAGTGCTGGCCTTGTCTGCACTCTGGGTTGCATAGCAGGAATCATCTTGTTTCTTCAGCTACCCTTCCCCCTTGAAACTCTTCATTTTGTGAATAAACAATCACCTATGTATATCAAAAACCCACACACATGAAGAAGGTGCTTCTTTGGAGATGCCTTGGCCTTGCTGCCGCCCCAGACCCTCATCTCCTTGTCCCCTGCACGTAACTATTTTGGTCGGGTTTTGCTTCTTCTTGGTCTGTCCTATTCCCTCACCCGCCTTCAGAGGGACTGAGGTTTTCGATTTTCCTGCTCTGCTACATTTGTGTCTACTCATTTCATCTTCCAAATCTTGGTTGAAGTGTTTTGTCTTCTCCTCTGCCATGTTGCCTTCTTCTGCATTTGTACTTAAAAAAATGGTTTTTTACTGTCATTTAGTAAAGTTTTTTGAAGGAATGGAGAAAAATGCGTTGCCAAACCAAACCAAACGTGAGTCTGCTCACCCAGTGATCAGAAAAAGCCAAATGCCGGCACTGGGATTTGCAGCAAGAGAAAGTGAGGCACTTCCTCAGAGCATGTTTGGTTTCAGTCTCTCTGAGGTCTACGAGACTGTGGTCAGCATTTTCCAATGGGCGAGGGTCCTGGTTTCTGAAAAACAGCTCCAGGACATATGCCAAGAAGTTATCTTTAGTTTCTGTAGGGAACCAAATGTCTTGTGACTCTGACTTATGTGGGTGGTTATTGTTGAAGTTATGATTATCTTCTTGTTTAGCAGGTTATTAATTTGCTTCCCTAACTGCTGGTTGCAGGGTTTGCCTGGAATTTCCCTTAGAGATTCAAAATCTTTTCTTTGTTTCCATGCTGGGGTGGAGGGTAGCCCAGCAGGGCCCTACGAGGGGATCCCTACTCTATGTCAAAATTTCCGGGAGATGGCCAGGCGCGGTGGCTCATGCCTGTAATCCCAGCACTTTGGGAGGCCGAGGTGAACAGATCACCTGAGGTCGGGAGTTTGAGACCAGCCTCACCAACATGGAGAAACCCCATCTCTACTAAAAATACAAAATTAGCCGGGTGTAGTGGCGCATGCCTGTAATCCCAGCTACTTGGGAAGCTAAGGCAGGAGAATCGCTTGAACCTGGGCGGCAGAGGTTGCGGTGAGCCGAGATCATGCCATTGCACTCCAGCCTGGTTAACAAGAGTGAAACTCCATCTCAAAAAAAAAAAAAAAAAAAAATCCAGATTTCATTCTTGCTCTTTCATTCTCTCTCGAACACCTTATAAATTGTAAAATATAACTCACTGAAAAATACACAAAGCTTGTGTGTATAGTTTACACCTAAAGCCTAAACACCCAAGGAACCGTCACCCAAGGTCCAGATGCAAAACACAATTGGTCTTCTGGGTTCCTCACTCGTCCCTGGCCAGTCACAGCTGCCTCCCATTGAGGGCACACGTGGAAGGAAGCCACTGATGGGCACATAGGACTCTGAGCTACTCTCTTTTTTCCTTTTCTTTTCTTTTTTTTGAGATGGGGTCTTGCTCTGTCGCCCGATATGGAGTGCAGTGGCACGATCTTAGCTCACTGCAAGCTGCGCCTCCTGAGTTCAAGCGATTCTCCTGCCTCAGCTTCCCTAGTAGCTGGGATTACAGGCATGCACCACTACACTCGGCTAATTTTGTATTTTTAGTAGAGATGGGGTTTCTCCATGTTGGTCAGGCTTGTCTTGAACTCCTGACCTCAGGTGATCTGCCTGCCTTGGTCTCCCAAAGTGCTGGGATTACAGGCGTGAGCCACCGCACCTGGCCAACTCTGGGCTACTCTTATAATCATGTATGTTTATAATTATTTCAAAATAAAAGTTTAAAATATATGTATGTAATGTGTGACATGTGCATCAAAATGTGATTTGACTTTTATATCCTTTGTGAGAATTAAAACACAGTCCCTCTTTTCCTGGGTTTGGGGGACACTTCAAGGCTCCCATCGGATGCCTGAAACCATGTATAATACTGAACGCTATGTGTCCTCTCGTGAATTTCTTTTTCCTTATTCACAATTTCACGGATAGAAGATCTGTTCTTATCGTAGATCTTAGCAACCTCAGCATAGGATTTTTTCTTTCCTTATTTCCTTATTTTTTTTTTCTTTCCTTATTTCTTTCTTTCCTTATTTCCTTATTTTTTTCTTTCCCTTATTTCCTTATCGAGAATTTTTGCCTTTTCACTTAAAGGAAGTACCTTATGGCTTGTCTTTGGCATGTCCAATTTGCCAGCATCATTGCATCATTACTCTTGTGCTTTGGGGCTACTATTAAGTAAAATAAGGGTTCCTTGACACGAGCAACACGATATTGCAACAGTTGATCCTAAATGACTCACAGGCAGGGTGTGTAGCCAATGTGCATCCGCCGGACAAAGGGAGCCATGTCCCATGAGGGATGGAGTGAGATTTCATCACACTCTTCAGAATGGTGTGCAATGTAAAACTTGTAAGTTGTTTATTTCTGGGATTTTCCATTCAATATTTTCAGACTGAAGTGGACCACAGGTAACTGAAACCATGGAAAGCGACACTGAGGATAAAGGAGGCTCCCATAAATTCACAGGCCAGAAGAGTCCTTTGAAAAGCCAAGTGTGTTCATTGTGATTCTTCTTTGGAAAATATGATCACCGCAGGTTTTGTGGGTTTTTTGTTTGTTTGTTTGTTTGGAGTCCCGCTCTGTTGTCCAGGCTGGAGTGCAGTGGCACAATCGCTGCTCACTGCAACCTCTGCCTCCTGGGTTCAAGAGATTCTCCTGTCTCAGACTCCCAAGTAGCTGGGATTGCAGGTATCCACGACCACGCCCAGCTAATTTTTGTATTTTTAGTAGAGACAGGGTTTCACCAGGTTGGCCAGGTTGGTCTTGAACTCCTGACCTCAGGTGATCCACCCACCTCGGCCTCCCAAAGTGCTAGGATTACAGGCATGATTCACCATGCCCAGCCTCACCATAGGTTTTAAAGAAAAGTAGGCAGACAAGGAAAGGAAGGTAATGCAAAAAATATTTTAAAACTCTGTAATTAATAAAAACCCCTATGATATAAGTACTATGATGATCTCCATTTCAGTGATGAGAATGTAGGAGCATTATGTGAGTTGCCCAAGTCACACAGCACGCGGGTGGGGAGGCGGCCTTTGTTCCCTTGCTGTTACTCAAATCATGGCACCTGATCACTTCCTCAGAGATGCTTTGCCTCTGGAGCCACCTAAAACCACCTTCTCCTTTCCTTTTCTCTCTCCTTGGCCTGGCTTGTTTTCCTCCCTAGCGTTTATTAGCAACTGACATTGTATCATACAATTGCTGTGTTCTTTTTATTGGCTACCTCCCTCTCACCAAGTATAAGCTTCATGAGAGGCTTTGTCTGTCTTGTTTATCTCTGTTTCCTAGTGCCCAGAAAAACAACTGACACGTAGCAGGCACTCAATAAGTGCTGAGTTAATACATTAATAATAAAGTGAAATTTTAAAACAGAGGAATGCACGTTAACCCTTAAGAGAAAAATAGCTCTATGGGAGTATCCTAAATAGAATACCTTCACACTTAATTTAACACAAGAGCCAGGGAAAAAAATTATCTTCCTAATTAAGTATTTTTTTCAAAATCTTAGAAAACAATAAATATCAGAAAACAATATAAATGCTTGCAGGTAGCATAATATTTAACAGGGCATCTAACATTTCCTATTAGATTCATGCCCTTAAGAAGTCAGTAATTGAATAAGTGTAACAGTTGTCATGAAAATTACACTACCTGTGAACACTCAGCATCTGAATCCACATATTAGAATCTGCTCCAGCCTTTGGAGACAGCTGCCCCTCGTGTTCCAGCACTGTCAATGTGCCTTCTGCTGCAAACCCTGGGAACATGGCACACACTTTGGGAAATGTATTTAGCAGTCATCCCAGTTGGTTAGGACATTCCCAAAGTGCAGTACACGTAAGAAAATATATTACTTTAAAAGAAATATGTTATCTGTACTCTAGGAAGTGTACTTGGCACTGTTGTGAGTTGGCCCAAGGAAGCCTGAGGATGTTACGTTGAGAGCGTCTGTAGGATAAGGCAGCACAGAAAGTCATTTAGAAGTAATCGATTTTTCAAGTAGAACTGAACTTTGAAGGCATTCTTTTCACACCCCAATCCTTCTAACACCTCCCACCTCACTACCGCAGAGTCAGAGGAGTAATTTCCAGACAGCAGACAGTTGCAGCAGAACAGCACGGGCTTTGTCTGCACAGTGTGGGTCTCCAGAATCTCCCACTCCAGAGAGGCAAATCTAGCTTAGTGGGACAGAGTGAGGACCCTCTGTTGGGCTCTTGGGACAAGTTGCTCAGCATCTTTGTTCCTCCATTTCCTCATTGCAAAATGCAGATAATGACAGTACTTACCCAATGGGGTTGGGATGAGTATTAAATAAGTCAATTCCTGCAGGCACCTAATAAACATTTATTGGGCCTGTCTCGCTGGAACAGAAGCTTCCTGAAGGCAAAGATTTTGTCCACTCTGTGTACTGTAGTTTCTCAGTGCCTAGATCGGGGCTGACATGTGGTGAGTGCTCATTCAAATATTTGTGGCATGAATGAATGAAAAATTCTAGCATAGCAAGGATCTATGCAGCAGCAGCATAGAAAGAGCAGTAGCTATATTTATAGAAATAATGAGGAGAAATTAACAGTTCACATCTCAATGTAAGCAATCACAAAGGAAGAGCTCTGTCTACAATTGGCAAATCAACCCTGATAGAAAGGAAGTAGCACTCCATTGCCAGCTGGCGCAGGATTGGAATAGTGCATGGCACGTAAGAGAACCAAAACCAGGGCAACAAATAGAAAAGACTTTCTTGTGGTCACTCCTGGATAAAGATATTGACTTCTTGGTGAGGAGGGATTAGATGTTAAGGCCCACATAAGGTTGCAGTTTCCCTAGTATTTGAGGACAACCAGCATGCCTTTGCTACATCTTCTTTTTCTAGTCTACCTGTGCCGTCTCCTTCACCCAGTCCGTGTGATGTGATTCTCTGACTCCTCGCTACCCCCGATGTCTCATCCTTATCTACTTCCTGGCTGTCTTAACATGCAGTTCTGGATGGGAAAGTCAGCATGCTACCCAGCCAGTGCAGGAAACAGCAGGAGTTCTAGCAACCGTGCTTTTATTCATACCCCCTGGCATGCAGTAGCTGTTACAGCAACCGCTTCACACGATTCACAGTGAGCGCCTCATCAGCGACTTGCCCTGAGTCAACTCAACTACCAAATCCTCTGCACGTGGCCTTCTTTCATGTCAGAGAGCTGCCTGCCAGGTCCGGAAGAACTAAGTATCTCAGTGAGTCAGTGGAACGTTTTTTATTTGAAAAGTTATATTCATCTTTTTCCATTATAAAAAATATAATTATGTAACTGAAAATTTTGAAAATAAAGAAAAAAATTTTCCCTGACCCTGCCAGGCTACACAATCACTGTTAATGTTTTAGCAAATTTCGTGACATGTTTTTTTATGTCTCCTAGAGTTGCACTAATAACTTTTGACTTCAAATCCTGATTTTTTCCAGTGATTTTGGCATTTTCTCATCATTTGTTTTTTATTTTATTTTTGAGACAGAGTCTCACTGTCACCCAGGCTGGAGTGCAGTGGCACAATCTCAGCTCACTGCAACCTCCGCCTTCTGGGTTCAAGCAATTCTCGTGTCTCAGCCTCCTGAGTAGCTGGGAGTACAGGCACCTGCCATCACGCCCAGCTAAGTTTTTTGTGTTTTGTTTGTTTGTTTGTTTTGGTTTTTTTTGAGATGGAGTCTTGCTCTGTCGCCTGGGCTAGAGTGCAGTGGCCAGATCTCAGCTCACTGCAAGCTCCGCCTCCCAGGTTTTCGCCATTCTCCTGCCTCAGCCTCCCATATAGCTGGGACTACAGGCGCCCGCCACCTCGCCCAGCTAGTTTTTTGTATTTTTTAGTAGAGGCGGGGTTTCACCGTGTTAGCCAGGATGGTCTCGATCTCCCGACCTCGTGATCCGCCCGTCTCGGCCTCCCAAAGTGCTGGGATCACAGGCTTGAGCCACCGCGCCCGGCCTTAGTTTTTTGTATTTTTAGTAGAGACAGGGTTTTACCATGTTGGCCAGGCTGGTCTCAAACTCCTGGCCTCAAGTGACCCGCCAGCCTCAGCCTCCCAAAGTGCTGAGATTTCAGGCATGAACCACCATTCCTGGCCTTCTCATCATTTGTAATGGCTGAATAATATCCCTTACCGTGTACTTAACCATCATCCTATCACTGAATATTGAAACTGTTAACTGTTTTTTATGTTAATGAGTAATGCTGTAATAGACATAGTCAAGCAGTCATGATGTAGATTTTTCAGAATTTCGGTGATTTACTTTGGTAAATTCCCAGAGGCAGAATTCCTTACCCTGGAGTAGGGAAGAGAGACACTTTTTTACTAGAGACCAACAGACTTAGCTGCGTGCTGAGAAAATCAAGTTACCCACTTCCAAGCAAGCCCTGAAATAATTTTTACTATTTAAAAGTGCTTTTAAATAGCAAACGTTCTTAGAAAAGCGAACGATCAGGCAGCATTAAACAAATGTGAAAGCCACACTCTGTGGTTGCTTGTTTGAGTAGGTTGCTGTCTCCGTGCCCGCCTCCCCGGTGAATGGAGTGAGGGAATTAAAGTGTCCTTTTCCATCGTACGCTCTGAGATCTATGATCTATATTTCATGTCAAGTTGCAGAGGAAGTAGAATTGATAGATCCTATGGGCCCGGCTCCCTACTTAACCCTCCCCCGCTTTGTTATAGAAAGCCCATTTAAATGACTGTCAGCATAATCGATGAAGGACACAATTGTTGTGGACACTCGTGTTTTGCCTACAGAGGCATGAAAGGCAAGAGGTCAAGAGGCAGGAAAGCTCATTAGCCCTCACCCCACATGCACTGAGTGGGAAAGCGGGGCTGCCTGGAAATGCTCATTCCTCCCAATTTCAACATCAGGAACGGTTTATAATGACTTGGGAATTCCTTCACTGAATGGCTATGCAAATCAATGTGCCAAGATCAAGGTTAGGGAATGCTCTCAGGCATGGTTTGTTCATCTAAGAATGGGAACCCACCAGCTCCCTTCTCCCTCCCAGTCAGGCCTTTCATCTGGGGGCGTCTTGTGCCCCCCTCCCCACAAACCTCCTGGACCCCTTGACACTGGTCCCTTCGCAGGTATCTGTTTTGATGGGAGGAAATGGCTGGGCTTCCCTGTCACACAAGTCAGTCACCCTGTGCTCAGAAAGCTCTGGAAGAGGCTGGCAGGATGGGCTGCGTGTGGACAGCCTGCAGGCACTAGAAAACCTGGGTGCCTCGAGATGTACAGACCATTGGCAGCGCTGTCTGCTATCCTGCAAACCGTCTTGCCCTTTGCATTTCCTTCTTTTGACTGAGGAGCGAAGAAAGGCAGGCAGGAAGCTGGCCTGAGGCAGAGCCACAGGACAGAAGGCTGAATTCTCCCCTGCCAGGCAGTTGTGTGCAGTACAGCCCAGGTACTCCTTGCTCCTCCTTTGCATCCTCCTGACGAGGGCGTTACCATGGATCCAGTGCTAAGTGGAGGGATGCTGAGGCTAGGATCCCACCCAGCCGCTATCCAGGTTCTGTCCTCGCCCAGGGCTGGCTCCTTCTCTCCAGGCCAAGGGGCCTGCTCCTCTCCAGGCAAGTCAGCCACCCCAGGTTGCCACTCTGGAAACCAGTTCACACCCAGGGCGTCTTTTGGGTATCTTCTAGAAGGGGAATGGGCATCCAGTCAGCCAGAATGACTAAGGGATCCCGTGGAACTGGCTGAGCCCCGACCTGCACGCCGGACATAAAAGGAGGGAGCCCCGAGAACGGCCTTCGTACGTTGCCTGCCATCCTACCTGCCTGTAGCCACTTCTGTGTGGTCAGAGCATCAGCTGTGACCGCCAGGGCCTGTGAACCTCACCTCTGCTGAACTGCAGTTTTCCCTCCTGCCCTGGGCAAGGCCTGACACAGGAAAGCAGAATGGAGAGTATGGGGCAGGCTGGCAAACTTCCTTAGCCAAACGGCCACTTCACTTTCTTCATGGGATAGTATTTGTCCTGACAGGACACTACATCATTTGCAGCAGGAAAACCTGTTTTTTTAAAACTTGTTTTAATTTTTTTTTTCTTTTTCTTTTTTTTTGAGACAGGGTCTCACTCTCTCACCCAGACTGGAGTGCAGTGGTGCCATCTCAGCTCACCTCAACCTTGGCCTCCCAGGTTCAAGTGATTCTCCTGCTTCAGCCTCCCGAGTAGCTGGGATTGCAGATGCATGCCACTACCACCCAGCTAATTTTTATATTTTCAGTAGAGATGGGGTTTCATCATGGTGGCCAGGCTGGTCTCGAACTCTTGGCCTCAAATGATCCACCCGCCTCAGCCTCCCAAAGTGCTGGGATTATCTTTGCTGCATCTTCTCTTTTTTTTTTTTTTTTTTTTTTAGATGGGGTCTCACTGTGTTGCCCAGGCTGGAGTACAGTGGCACGATCTTGGCTCACCACAACCTCCACCTCCTGGGTTCAAGCGATTCTCCTGCCTCAGTCTCCTGAGTAGCTGGGACTACAGGCATCCGCCACCATGCCTGGCTAATTTTTATATTTTTAGTAGAGACGGGGTTTTACTATGTTGGCCAGGCTGGTCTCAAACTCCCGACCTCGTGATCTGCCTGCGTCGGCCTCCCAAAGTGCTGGGATTACAAGCATGAGCCACCTTGCTTGGCCTGCTGCATCTTCTTAAGATAAAATAAAGGTGCAAATCAGATTAGGACAAGTCGAGAACTAAAGTGAATGTGTTACTGTATTTCTCTTCTTGTATGTTAGCTAGGCACTAAATGCACTAAACTCTCATGTGTGCAAAACACATCCTCTCAGGCCTCACCAACACATCTGGAGTGCTTCCTGTGGACCACGCATGCTTGTGCATGGACTTCTCATTTAGTCCTCACAAGGCCCAGGGAGGGGCATATTATTGTTCCTGCCTGAAGATGAGGACGAGGGAAGATGGGATAATTGGCCAGTGTCACATAGTGGGCGATTCAGCGAGCCAGGATTCCAACCCAAAGGGTCCAAAGACCTGTTGACACTCGGGCCCCAGGCTTGCTGCACAGGCACCACTCCAGAGAGCGCAGGCTGTGTCCTTCTAGCAGCGTTGGGAGGTGGCAGCGAACCGAGGGTAACAGGTTAGACTAGAAAATTTAGTTCCTCTCTGCTTTTAACTTGCCAGCTCCCAGTTTTTCTTCGGGAAAATCACTCAGGCCCTCCGGGTTTGAGCTGCATTGTCTGTGAAACACTTCACAGAGCACTGGCCTCAAAGTTATTTTCTAGCTGTAACAGCCTGCGCGTCTGTGAAACCGATTGTTAACTGCACGACACACTGATGCCTAGAGAATGTGCACGGCCCAGCAGCTCAGACCATTACTGCGGAAAGAAAGAAAAGCATCATGGCCACTGCTTCCCGCTCCTGACAGTGAGTCACATTTAATGTTATTATAATAACAGAGCTGTCATTTCCACGCCTCTTTGTGGACTGTCATGTCTACTGTCAGGGGTGCTGAAAGACTCCGGTGCTGTAGTCACTCTTTGTGGGGGTCCTTCCCCAGGGAACACCCGTCAACAGAAAACACTGCGTTTCACTCAGCTGCTATTAATATTTACCGCTGGAGGCCCTCTCTCCCTAAGGCGCCTTGCTTTCGAGATTCTGGTTGCATTCAACAGACATTACAAGTTCCCAGCAGAGAGGAAATACAAGGCGCCTGCTGCAGTCATCGCAGTGGGGTCGTGCTGGGCAGACAGATGGGCTTTCTCATCTCCCGAGGACCCGAGGTCCAACAGCAGGTAGGGGCCCGAGCTAGCTGGCACTGGCACCCCCTCCAACCCCGCCCTGCGCTAGTCAGGTCTAGAAATGGCACCTGCTTTCCAGTTGGAGAAAGCAAATGTGTCCTGGCATTGCCCCATGTCACTTTGGGGTACATTGACAAGTCTGGAAAAATTATATTCTGTTGTGGATTCAGGGCAAGTGAATGGATGCAACTTTGATTCCAAAAGTGGTTCCACCGGGGCTCTCAATTTTCACCCAGTTCTTGCCATCAGAGTGGAAAGGCCCAGCCTTAAGGGCTTCGTGAATTCTGCTGCCTGTTAAGTTACTCACAAATTGCCGGACTATCAGGGGAGAGTTGGGGTTTAAAGCATCTCTTATTGGCTGCCAGCCACAGTTTCACATACTATTGGAATTCAATATTAGCAATGACTTCTTGGAGACAGGAAGTGTCTGAAATTGCTCTGTCTAGAAAACTGAGGCTCAATGGATTTCTTAATAAATACGTAGAGTGAGAACTTCTGTGAATCCGTGCTGACTAACGCTGAATGGTACTTACATTGATTGCATTCTTGGTATTCCAAAGCCAAGTCAGACCAACCTGTGAACCAAATGTTTTCTCGTGGGAGGTAGAATTGCAAGGGCTTGCCAGAGCCAGCTGGGAAGTGAGCTAGTGCAGCTCTCAAACTCATCCACTTTCTCCCCAGAGCCACTTGATTCATGCTGGTTATCTTGGAGACAGAACTAAAGCTTCTGGTAGGAGTTGGATTTTATTTCTTTAAGACTATTAGAAGACCAAGATTAGAGGGTGTATGGCCTGTTCTGTGCAGGTACTGGGGATTCAGTAGTCAAGACAGCCCCATTCCCTGCCCTCGCAGACTTAGTCCAGAGATGACACTAAAGTGTGGTCATTACCATCCTGCAGGGTGTCCTGGGGTTTTTGGAGACAGGCTCCCTTAAGGAAGTGGAGTGATATCTAAGGGATATGGATGATCCCTGAGGGATGTAGACTGTCCCTAGTTGATGAAGGTGAATGAGTTTGTGTCTCAGGCAGAAGAAACAGCATACTGAAAGGGCCAAACATAGGACACAGAACAAAAGGCAACCAATGACCAAGTGTGAGTCGGGGAGCAGGATTGCTTGAAGGAGTAGATGGTTGATAGGAGCAGGAGCCAGGCAACGGAGATCTTGGAAGTTGGATGAGAGTCTGGACTTGATACTAGAACAGGGTTTCTTGGCTTTGGCACTACTTACATCTGGGGCTTGATCATGGTTTGTTGTGAGGCAGGGCAGGAAGCCGTCCTGGACATTGTGCGATGTTCTGCAGCATTTCTGGCTGGACTGACAACATGCCAGTGTCACCTCCCAGTCATGACAATCGAAAATGTCTCCAGTCATTGCCCAGTGTCCCCTGGGGGATGAAGTTGCCCCCTGTTGAGAATCATTGCTCCAGGGGCAATGGGGAGCCACAGAGGGCTTTTGAGCAGCAGCTCATAGCAGGAACTCTCCAGTCTTCATTGCTACAGCCATTTCCTCTCCACCTTGGGCTGAGCTTCTCATGAGCATCGGAAGTTGTAGGAGAAAAAGAAGTTGATGTGCCTTTCTGCTATGGGTATTCTTCAGAAACGGGAACTATCAAAACTTTCCTCTTCTGATGAATTGGTATATTTACTTTTATAATATAAAGAACCCTATCCTTTTCCCTCTTTGCTTTGGTGGTCAGAGAGCTTAGAATTACTGTTTCTACTCAGTTGCATGGGCCTCTCTGGATTGGTGAAAGTCTAAGTTGCCTACCCAGGCCCTGTAGTTTGCAGGCATCAGTCAAGTGGGGGTGGGAGGGCAGGGGTGGGCGCCACAAGGCCTGGAGGCTGCGCGTCTCTGTCTTCCCTCCAGAGGGCAGCAGGCCCTCAGCTCCCACTGTGGGGCCATTGCAGAATCTTTGTATTGTTCAAGAAACACAGGAATCCAGATTTCTATGTAAAACCTCCCAAGTGTATATATTGGCAATAAATTCAAATGTTCAAATGTCTGTAAGACAAGCACCAGGTCAAATCAAATTGTCTTGGGGCTATTTTCTGCTCAAGGGCCAGTTTGTGACTCTTTTTTTTTTTTTTTTTTTTTAGACAGTCACTCTGTGGCCAGGGCACAGTCTCCGCACACTACAACCTCTGCCTCCTGGGTTCAAGCGATTCTCGTGCCTCAGCCTCCCGAGTAGCTGGAACTACACTACAGGGTGCCCGCCACTACACCCAGCTAATGTTTGTATTTTTAGTAGAGATGGGGTTTCACCATGTTGGTCAGTCTGGTCTCGAACTCCTGACCTCAGGTGATCTGCCCACCTCAGCCCCCAAAGTGCTGGGATTACAGGCGTGAGCCACCGTGCCCAGCCTTCAGTTTGTGACCTCTTGATGGGTATTTTTTTGTTTTGATGTTTTAACACACACACACACACACATATATTATTTCATTTATTTTATTGCTTTGCTTTGCTCTGTGTCCTGGGAACAATCAGGCTCTCTTGTTCTGTGACTTATGTGGACAGGCCCTGCCAATATTTACAGGTGGGAAGGAAGTGAGTCTGGAATACAGATTCCCCAGCTCACTCCCTGCTGGTCCTCCCGCAGGTCCTGGCTCAGGGCAGACAGCCTTGTCTCCAGCTGCCCTGCTCCTGGTCCTTCTAGGGTGGGTGAGCTGTGGAGCTGTGGCATCTTCATCCTCACCCTGTTAGTTTTCCTCAACCCTGCATGGATCTTTGTGCATAGTCCCTTCATTAAGCGTCTCTTAATTATCTAACTTGAGGGTTTTGTTAGCTTCCTACCAGGGCCCATGGCTACTAAAAAATAAGTAATTTAGTGCAGAACATAGGAAAGTTGGAGGGTTGTTTATATGAACAAAACATAAATAATTGGTCTCAGAGGATGTGTATTGGCTGTAAGGACGGGAAACCATAACTACATCAACAGGGAACATGCCTAGATTCCCATTCATCAGATCAAATCTGCTTCACAGGACATGATTTTGAACCTTGACTTAAAGTAGCTCATGCCATTTTCATGTAAAACTGTTTATCCTGTAGGAAAAGAACATGGGAAGTATGCCCTAGAGGTGAAGTGCGTGAGAAATGTCTCAGGAGCCTCACTTGCCTGTTCTCATGATTGCTTATTTTCTGTCTCCTTTGCTGGCTTCTCTTTGGTCTCTCGCTCATGGAATGCAGTCTGGATGTTTCTAGGCAGCACAGAGTAGAGGTTAAGAGCAATTGCCTTTAAATTAAGTTAATGTTTGTGCTGCCTCTTATCTTGCCTCTTATCATTTCACCTGTATCGCTGTGGAGAAGGAGGCGATTCCTTCTCTCTGAGTTTCAATGCCCTCAAAATGCAACCTCCCAGGGTGGCAGAAAGGACGAAAGAAGCAAATGTAAGGAAAACACTTATTGCTCCTGGCACAGGGGGTGCCCAGTAACTGGTAGAGATTATTAACAAATCAAGCCCTGTTGCCCAGAAAGCTGTTCACCGTTAACAGTTTGTGCTTTCATGTGAACATCTGCCCATTTACAGTATGCAATAAGCTTCATTTGGAGCCATGACCCTGAAGCGATGCATGATTCTCATTGTTCTCTGAATCATCAGAGAACGATTGACTTAAATTCAATCTAATGTTGAATATATTCTTATTGTTTGCACGTTTGGAAAATTCCTATCATATTCTCCATCTCCAGTCCTTTGGCACTCCTCCCATGTCACGTTTCTGGAAGATTGCATATAGCAGTTCTGAGACGACATTTGCAAATCCCATTAGCAGTGTGCGATTACAATCCCTCTACGTCTGGAGACCAAAACTCACTTAAAGCAGCGTGTTGCTTCTTTCTATCTTTTCATTGACTTGGGGCTGCAGTGCTCATTTTATGTGCCTGTTTCAGTGAGAAGCGCATTCTCCCAGTGTACTCTGAACTTGCCAGGATAACAAGTTTCACCTTAAAATCAGTATGTCACTTGCTGGGACCAGAGGGCCAAACATGCTGAGTTGGGAAAAAGGAAGACCCAATAAAGCCAACACAGAGTAAAGGGAAAAAATATTGAACCCAGTCTCGGTAGCCGTTGCTAACCCTGTATCCAGTGTGAGACTTGATTCTCTCTTAAAACCTGGATGACACACCCTTCCTGCAAATATAAATAACTCTATCCCTTAGCCTCTTATTCAGGGGCAAGTTGGTACAGTCACAAACCTGGATTAGAGGCTGCCACTCTCTCGTTACATGGTGCTCAGTTCCTTAACTGTGTCACTGCAAAAATGCAAAAATTAGCCAGGCATGGTGGCACATGTCTGTAGTAGTGGTTCCAGCTACTCAGGAGGCTAAGGTAGGAGGATGGTTTGAGCTCGGGAGGCAGAGGTTGCAGTGACTTGAGATCTCACCACTGCACTCCAGCCTGGGTGACAGAGTGAGACCTCATCTCAGAAACAGTGGAACTGGATTGTCCTTACACAAAGAAATGATAAATGCATGAGGTGATGGGCACCCCAAATGCCCTGCTGTGGTTATTATGCATTGCATGCCTGTACCAGAACATCGCACGTACCCCATCAGTGTAGACCCCTATTATGTACCCGTAATAATTAAAAATCTTAAAAAAAGAGTGTTCCAAGTAAGTGAGCCACATGCACAAAGGCCTGGGGTGGGAATGACACATCCAAGGAACTTGAAGACGGCTGGCGTGACTGGATCTGAGTGAGTGAGTTAGGCCATGAGATCAGAGAAACTGGCAAGGCACGGGCTGGTCTTTGCATGTTGTGGGCCTTGGTCAAGATTTCTGATTTTATTCTGAGTGTGGTAGCAAGCCGTTAAGATTTTGAGATAAAGAGTTACATGGTAAGGTTGGTGTTTTAAAAAGGTGATTCCAGCTGCTGTGTGGAGATGTGTCTGCAAATGGCGGCGGGGAAGGCGGGGAGGCAGTTGGAAGCACTATCACTGACAGGTGAGACAGGATGGCGGCTTGGACCATGTGCCGTTGTCAGGGTCAGAATCTGAGCTGAGAGTAGCACAGACAGAACCTGCTGATGGATGGAGTAATGGTTAGCACTGAGTGTCAACTTCACTGGATTGAAGGATGCAAAGTATTGTTCCTGGGTGTGTCTGTGAGGTGTTGCCAAAGGAGATTAACATTAGAGTCAGTGGCCTGGGAGAAGCAGACCCACTCTCAATCTGCCTGGGCACCATCT
This sequence comes from Theropithecus gelada, assembly GCF_003255815.1. NCBI lineage: Eukaryota > Metazoa > Chordata > Mammalia > Primates > Cercopithecidae > Theropithecus > Theropithecus gelada. The sequence continues at coordinate 58,417,604 of NC_037685.1, read as the reverse complement.
AATCAGCTGCCAGTGCAGCTAGAATAAAAGCAGACAGAAGAGTGTGGAAGGACTAGACCGGCTGAGTCTTCCCGACTTCATCCTTCTCCCTGCTGGGCGCTTCCTGCCCTTGAGCATTACACTCCAAGTTCTTCGGCTTTTGGACTCTTGGACCTACATCAGTGGTTTGCCAGGGACTCTCAGGCCTTTGGCCATAGACTGAAGGCTGCACTGTCAGCTTCTCTAGTTTTTAGGTTTTGGGACTCAGACTGGCTTCCTTGCTCCTCAGCTTGCACACAGCGTATTCTGGGAACTCACCTTGTGATCCTGTGAGTCAATTCTCCTTAATAAACCCCCTTCACATCTACATCTATCCTATTAGTCCTGAACCTCTAGAGAACCCCAACACAGACAGGATACGAGAGATCAGGCAAGAAAGTGGTCAGGGGGATCCCAGGGCTTGGACTGAGCAACTCGGTGAATGAGGGTATCATGCACCAAGGTGGGGAGGAGCCGTTGTGGGGGCAACAGCAAGACAGTTCTGTTTGGAACATGTGAAGTTTGCAGTGGATGTGTGTGAATGTTTCCATGTCAACCTGGCTGGGTCATGGTGCTCAGATATTTGGTCAAACACCAATCTGGATGCAGCTGTGAAGGTAATTGTTTAAAGGTGAGATTAACATTTAAGTCAATAGATTTTGAGTAAATCAGATGATCCTCTGTGAAGCGAATGGGCCTTATCCAATCAGATCAATTGAAGGCCTTAAAAGAAGATGACCGAGGCCTCCCAAGGAAGAAGGAATTCTGCCAGCAGTCTCCCTCCAAACTCCAGCAACACCACTTCTTTCCTGAGTCTGCAGGCTGCCGGCCTGCCCTTCAAATTCCAGATGTGTCAACCCCTATAATCACAGGAACTGATTCCTTAGAACAAACCTCTACACACACACACACACACACACACACGTACATGCACACACACAATTAGTTCTGTTTCTCCGGAGAACCCTGATTAGTCCAACATTCTAAAACCCAGAGACAAGAGGCTAGAGTTAGAAAATTTAGCAGTCATCACCATAAACTAGAGATAATTAAAAATTTTCCAGCAGCTCTGTTTAAAAAAGTAGAAAGAATCAAAAGACATTAATTTTAACATATTCTACTTAGCCTAAAATGTTATCACTTCAGCATGTAATTAACACAAAAAATTACGATTTGACATTATTTTCCCGTATTAAGTTGCCACTGTTGGGTGTGTTTTCACAGTGACAGCACATCTCAGTTGGACTAGCCTCATTTCAAGTGCTCAGTAGCCACATGTGACTGGCAGCTGTCATATTGCATAGCTCAGCGCTAGATGGTATTGAACCTCTGGGGCTGGGCAGGAGCACTTCTAATGCCTGTGCAGGTAGAGGAGAGCAGAGAACAGAGCCAAGACTGAGCCTAGGGCGTTCAAATGTTTAGAGGTTAAGAAGAGAAGGAGGATCCAGCAAAAGAGCCTGAGACCAGTGTCCAATGAGGCAAATGAGAGATGAGAGTGTGGAACCTAAAAGCCAAGAGAATAAATGGCACCAGTGGTCTATGAGATGCAGGTGAGAAGTGACCATTGGATGTGGCTAGATAGAGGTCACTGGTGACCTTGACAAGAGCAATTCCATGGAGTACTGAGATGAAAAGGTGATGGAGAGAAAGGCAGATGAGGATATGGAGAGTGAGAGTACAACCAGCTCTTTGGAAGAGAGGAGACTGGCGTGGAAGGGAGCAGAGAGGGGGGCGTGGCTGGAGGGAGGTGGGGACAAGGACACAGTGGGTTGTTGTTTTTGTTTTTGTTTGAGACAGAGTCTCGTTCTGTCACCCAGGCTGGAGTACAATGACGCGATCTCGGCTTGCTCCAACCTCCTCCTCCTGGGTTCAAGGGATTCTCCTGCCTCGGCCTCCCCAGTAGCTGGGACTACAGGCATGTGCCACCACACCCAGCTAGCTAATTTTTGTATTTTTAGTACAGACAGGTTTTCCCCATGTTGGCCAGGCTGGTCTCAAATTTCCGGCCTCAGGTGATCCACCTGCCTCGGCCTCCCAAAATGCTGGGATTACAGGTGTGAGCCACCACGCCTGGCAGGACACAGTGTTTTAAAGAGGAGGTCCTACTGCCCTGTTGGAGAGGAATTCAACACAGAAGGAGAAATGAATGGTGCAGGGAAGAGACAGCGATCAAGAGTGGTAGAGAAGCCCCACTTAGGCTTAAGCTGGCACAGAGGCGGGATCCAGGACAGAGGCTTGGGTACAAGTGCTGCTGTGTCCACGTGGTGCTGGGAGGATGGGGCAATGCTCTCTTGGGGAGTGAGCATTTGGAAAGGGAAGGGAGGGAAGAAAGGTGTGATCCAATCTTCCAGAGAGTGGCAGAGACATTGATTAGGTGAAATGGTTCTTGAACCTGGACACCTGTTAGAATTTCCTGGGGCGCTTTTACAATACACCAAAGCCTAGGCCCTACCACAGACCAATTGAAGCAGGATCTCTTGGGTCAGGTCTCAGGAACGAGTATTTTAAAAAAATCTCCCCATGTGATTCCAATGGCATCCAAGTTTAGGGAACTGTAGGGTGGCCACCTGAGTCATATGAAATTGAACCTGATGCCAATGAAGCAGTTTCTATTGAAATTAACGTAACAATCTCCAGGAGACAGAGCTTTGGACAAAAAGTCCTCCGGTCCAGATCAATTGGAGGAGAGGCCGTGGTGGTCATGGCATTCAGATCTACAGAGATAATTATTTCCATCATGGGATGTATAGAATAGAGGCAAACACAGTGTCATCATTGTAGCCATCTAAGGGTTACCATTCGCCCTGATGGGAGGAACCCAAATTAGGGCAGGAAGGAATAAGTTCAGAAGTAACATTCACATACTGTGCTTAGGAAACTCTGCTAAAGGCTGTTCCTGGAAAGAGTGGGCTGTGTATTAGCAGGAGCCTGAAAACCAAAGGGAAGGAGCTGAAGGAGTAGTTCCCTGGTAGACTAGGTATTCCTCCATTCATTTGTTCACTCAACATTCGATGTGTGTTTATTGAGCACTTACCTACGATGTGCCAGGGCAGTTCTTACGAAAAGCTGGAGTTGACAGCATGGAGCAGTCCCTGGGTGTGTCAGCTGTTCAGCATTTGCCAGCAAAAGAAAATTGTCAGAGACCCTCCAAAGAAAGATGAGAAGGTATCGTGGGTGAAAACAGCAGAGATAGATAGGTGCTGTATCATCTTCATCCCGATCTGAAGTGGAATCAAATCATCCTCGGAGATCTCAATCTGCCCATCCTTAGGGAAATGAGCGAGAATGGCCAGGAACCCATCCTCGGGGAGGCTCTGGCCTCTTCATTCCTGCATGATGCCATGTCTACTGTGTGCCAGGCATGTGCTGGGATTGGAAACATGAAGCAGACATGGCCCACCTTTCAAGGAGCTCGCAGCTTAGTAGGAAGAGAGCCAGAGTGGAGTAGCATTTCAGACGGCAGTTAGGTAGATTCTCAAGTCAACATTAAGGAGAAAATCGAGTCTAACCAAAATTACCTTGGGAAAAAAGACTTCTCCAGGGAGATGGGAGTCTGGCGTCTGAAATACAGCCTCTCGTAAACACCACACAGCCAGTTTTCCTGCAGCTTTGGGACAGATGGCCGTCCCTGTGGCTGAGCACCAGAGGAAGCAATCGGCTTGGCTTGCGTTTCGAGGTCATGTTGTATGAAAAAAGATGTATTGTCACTCTAAACACTGGTGTGCGAGATGCTCACGCCTCGGAGAGGCTCAGAACCGGATGCAAACGTTGGCAGATCCGCTCTCTGGGGCATATGCTTATTGCGGGGAAGGGCTGGCAGAACCACACACTTTATTTACATTGTTTTTCATTTAAAGTTTTCTCTGAGCACCTACGGTTGAATTTGCTTAAGCTAAATGTGCATGTAATGGGACCAACTGAGAAAAGGCAATTGGGAGGCCACCGGAAGTGTGACACCCTTGCAAGAAGAGGTGAGACTTAGGATGGGAAGATGCCGCAGGAGCCCCTTTCTCCAAGGCTCTGAGCATTCCAGAGGGGCCAGCCACGGGGTCCAGTATTGGTGTGAATGCTGAAGCAAGAGGGAGAACCCCACCTGACTTCTCCCCCATCCTCTGCAGAAGACCCCACCCCATGAGGACCCTCTAGTGGCCTTGCAAGGAGGGAGAGGAGGCAGGGCCCCTTCAGAAAAGGTCTCGGGGCTCTGCCTCTGCATCCTCTATATGGCCTTCTTTCCTGGAGACCTCACGGAAGACTTAGCCCTGGGCCTCTTCCTAAAGTCAAACCAGAGGCACTGCCTGGAGGTCCAGGTGGAGCGTCCCCCTCATGAGTTCTGTCCTGGGCCCTGCAAGGGGCCGGGCCTCCCTCTGCGCTTCACAGGGGCCTGTCATCATTGCTCCCTGCTTGTCTTCTGACCTTCCCCCTCTGACAAGCCTGTTCCCTCCCAGCCCAAGCCTGGAGTCGCCCGCTGGCCTGGCCAGCCTTGTCTGACATTTTTGCCGAAGAAGGGGATCCAGCTAGATTCCGGCGGCCGGCTGGCTTCCCAGGTTGTGGCAGGCCTTGTCCACTTGGAGGACATCTTGCCTTGTTTGCCCACTGGGGCCCTCATGTAGACAGACCCTTGCTTGACTTTGTAGCCCTAACCAAGGATCTGAAGGTGGACTTCCAGGAACACATTCCTGCCCAGCTAAGGCTCCGGGGGTCCCGCAGGCGGAGGGAGACTCCTGGGATGGCCAAGGATGCTCACTGGTCTGCGAAGCTTGCTGAATAGTTACGACGCTCTTGGGGCTTCTCCACACTGACCAACCTACAGCACGTGCCCACAAAGAGGGAGAAGCTTTCTGCTTTATGGCTGCTCCAGCCTCGTGTGGTCTCGTGTCCCTTCCTGTTCTTGCAGGATCGCTGCGCTGACCTCCCCATGAGAGGAGAGGGCAGAACATGGCCGACCTCTCGTCCTAGGGAAGCAGGGGCCGTCCACGGCCTGCCCACCGTCCGATCACTCCAGGAGGCACAGACCCTTTCTTGTGTTTGTTTGTACGTGATTTTCATGTTTTCGTGCCTGACAAGGGGAAGTGGTTAGTATACAAGTGGCACATCAACACCATTCTGGTAATTCTTTCCAAATGGAATTTTCCAACAATTTTTATTTCCAGAAGTCCCATGGAACCAAAGAGACAAACAACAGAAGAGCAAAGGGAAGTAAATGGTTATGAGTGTTCATCACAGAAGCACAAAGCGCAAGGCTCCTTGCAAAGTCCTTGAGGCCTCCTGCCTCAGACCTTCCCTGGCTCTCTGTCCCCAGGCACCATCAGCTGATGCAGAAGGGACTCCGCCTGTCTTTAGAGAGAGAGAAATCAGAATCAGGGCTCTTCTATCTTCTCTGCTAAGCCCACTAACCTCCTGCAACTCACTTCCTCTCTCTTTGGCCTGTGCCTCATGTTTTATTAAATTTTATTAAAGGTCCTTTCTGGCTCCCATCACCTCTGGAGGCTTGCTTTTGTCTGGCCACCACCAGAACAAGCCAGGGAGGGAGGCACCTTGTTCCCACAGCGGCACCAGGTATCTGTTAAATGAATGCATTCAAGTGTACCGCCTGCCGGGTTAAGTCATTGCCCTGGGGAGCAGCACCAGCACCTCGGTCCTCATAGATTGAGACTGTGGCTAAGAGGATGGAAGCTGTGCAAAGGGGAGCCAGAGCGCAGTTGGCTGCAGCTAGAGATCCCTGGCCCCGGCCCTCACTCCCGGCCTGCACTCCCTCCCCATCCTCTCGCCCGGGACACACACATCTTACCTGTCTCTTACAAGCCAGAGCTAAAAGAGAAAGCAGATATTAATCCAACTAAGAAACTAAAAGGAACAATGACAAGTAAAGAGATTAAGACGAACAAAATGTAAGAAGGAGATGTTAAAGGGTAGTAATTTGTTTTTATGAATAAATGTATTCAGGGAAGTAAAAATTAAGATGTGGATGATAAAAGGGTGTCAGCTTCAGGAAACTAAAAGGATCTATAAGTCACACCAAAAGGAACAAGGAAAATTTTAAAGATGGAAGACGAAAAGCTAAGGGGAAAATTCTAGACGACGACAGGAAGGAGATCAAGGTGGTTAAAAATGGATCAAGTTGTAAACTAGAGGCCGCAGGTCTTAGATTATTAGAAAGCTAAGTAAAATAAGCAACTTTCTATGTAAACGAGTAAAATAGTTTTAAACAGTGCAGAAAAGGATGGCTCTTAAGGCTATTAACCGGGGCAGGCGGCACACTCGGAAGGTCACTGCAAATCAGAAGCTGATGCTTTAGAAGCCAGCAGTGGGTCCCTGGAGCCTCCTCAGGCAGAGGTCACTGTGGTGAAGGGTCCTTAGCAGGCCTCTGCAGGGCCCAGGTCCCCAACTGTCCACCTTGCCTCGGGCAGCTGGTCCGTGTTCTCTCTGCTCCTTCTGAAGTGCTGGTGAGGTCTGAGGGCCCAGGCCTTCGAAAAGTGCTGCCTGTCCTGAGTCTGGCTCTAGCCTCAGAGCTCGTGAGACTCGTGCTGGGAGTGACAGTCTCTCCCCTCCCGTGACACCCCCTGCTCCCTCCCACTGGGGCACAGGATGCACGATCACACGTGGGCTTCTGCACGCTCCTCGTTTTGGGGCACAAACGAGGTAGAAGGCCCTTTTGGGCTCCAGAAAAGACTACGAGCAAAAGGAGAGATGACAGAGGACAGAAATAACGTTTATGTATGAATATTTCAAGCTACTTACAAAAGCTAGCTCACTCAGTTGGCAATAGCAGTACGTCCACTGTACGGGGGGAACCCTGAGGCCCGTGACCCGTTTCCCACCCCCTTTAGCCGCTGCAGTACCGCGCACTGTGCTGGCTTCAGTGCTTTTGCATCTGATTCTCAGTTCTTCTGTTTTTCATTGAAGCCATATTTGTTTTCTCTTCAGCCTGCTGATTTCTGGCCCACCGTCAATTCTGACTGGTGCCCAGCTTCCCTCTTGATATGTGTGTGTTACACAGACTCTCTGTATCCCAAACAATAGAGGGATGAAATCTTCAGCATGAGATTTTAAGTGCTGCTTCCATTTTGTCCACTGAATAGTAAGAAAGCCACACAGATTCCTCACAAAGACTTCCATGACTTTCCCAGGAGAAGGGTCATCTCCATAGATGTAACTGCATGATTGTGACATTAATAACAGCCCTTTCCACGAGCAGCACAAAGACACTAAGTCCCTAGTTCCCTGATGATTTTTTTTTTTTTTTTTTCTGAGACGGAGTCGCGCTCTGTCGCCCAGGCTGGAGTGCAGTGGCATGATCTCGGCTCACTGCAAGCTCCGCCTCCTGGGTTCACGCCGCTCTCCTGCCTCAGCCTCCCGAGTAGCTGGGACTGCAGGTGCCTGCAACCACGCCCAGCTAATTGTTTGTATTTTTAGTAGAGATGGGGTTTCACTATGTTAACCAGGACGGTCTCAATCTCCTGACCTCGTGATCTGCCCCCCTCGGCCTCCCAAAGTGCTGGGATTACAGGTCTGAGCCACCATGCCTGGTCCCCTGATGATTTTTTCAAGAGGCAAAATACATACCTTCCCAGCAGAAAGGAGAGAAACCGCTAAGTCAATCCACGGGGCTACGTACCTCATCAGTGCCTTGGCAGACACAGCCTTCTAGACCATGGCTCCTGCCCTATGGAGCCTGTCACTGGATCAGGTGGATCATACACGATGGCTGACCAGGCAGGTGTCATTAACTGCCCAGTGGGTGCAGAGATGCCGAAGCAATGAGTCCAGAGGCAGATCGGGACTCACCTGTGACCACAGGCACAGGTGCCTGAACGCCTGCTCCTCACTCATAAGCCAGAATTCCTCATGACACCACTTCTGAGGGGACTCGTGCGTGTTCACTGGGCTCGTCTATGTCAAGCATGACTGGTACATGGTATTCACCCAATGAAGGAGGAGCGTGGAGAAATCCAGTGTGATCGTGCATCCTGTGCCCCAGTGGGAGGGAGCAGAGGGTGTCACGGGAGGGGAGAGGCTGTCACTCCCAGCATGGGTTTCGCGAGCTCTGAGGCTTCAGCCAAACTCAGGAAAGGCAGCACTTTTTGAAGGCCCCGGGTCCTCAGACCTCACCAGCACTTCAGAAGGAGCAGAGACAACAGGCACTGGCTGCCCTAGGCAAGGTGGACAGTCAGGGACCTCGGCCCTGCCGAGAGGCCTGCTAGGGGCCCTTCTCCACAGTGACCTCAGCCTGAGGAGGCGCCAGGAACTCTCACTGCTGGCTTCTAATGTATTGGCATCTTCTCTGCAATGACCTCAGCCTTACGAGCCTTTGTTTTCTGCACTATTTGAAACTTTTATTAGTTTACATAGAAAGTTGCTGATTTTACTTAGTTTTCTAAGTAAAGCTAAGTAGGTTTCTAATGGGTTAAAAATGAGGGTGCAGACAGTGTAGACCAGTCAGGAGGGCTGGACTGAGGGTGCTGGACCCAGGAGAGGGAACAGGGCTGGAACTGTGGCTCTGCTTGATGGCAACAATGTGACCAATCTAATCTATGTAGCTCAGTAGTCCTCAAGCTGGGAGTGATTTTGTCCTCCAAGGCATATTTGACTATGTCTGGAGATATGTTTGTTCTTGCAAAGTGGGGAGGTGTGCAGCTGGCATCTACTGGGTGGGGGCTAGGGATACCTGTCAGCACCCTGCAATGCACACGGTGGCCTTACCACCGAGAACTGTTGAGCCCCAGTGTCAGCAGTGCTGTGGTGAGGAACGCCGCCCTGGATGAGGCTGTGGTTCTCTGGTGTTCCCGGACACTACCCCAGAGATGCTCAATTAGAATGTTTGGGATAAGTTACCTCCTGCTCCGACCTTGCCCACGCGCATACGTAGCACAGGTTCAGAAGCAGGTGGGCCCTGGACATGGCACTTAACAAACTGCTCTCCAAAGTGGAGGTTAACCACGACACATACGTAACGACGGACAGGCTTTGCACAGTGAAGTTTTCCAAACCTTGCCAAGCACCTGACCACATCGAGTCCTAAAACGGTCCTTTAAGTTCAGCCTTATTCCCCTTTTACGAACAAGGAGGCAGAAATACAGGGAGTTTCACATGCTCATGGTACCGATATCCACCAAGTGGCAGAATGAGGACTTGAACCCAGCACCAGCTCAGTCCCTGGTTGGCAACAACAAATATTTGTTGATTGGATGAATGATTGAATAAATGAATAAATAAATTCAAGCCCTCTGACTTCAAAATTCATTTTCTCTCCACTCTTGGATGATACCTCTTTAAGTATCTCATAAGTGGAATATCTCATCTGCACTCTTGGATGATACCTCTTTAAGTATCACAACCCTCCAGACTCGTTGATCTTGGACTTCCAGCCTCCAGCACTGGAAGACAATCAATGTCTGTTACTGAAGCCCCCCAGGATGTGGCACTGTGTTATGGCAGCCCTAATGGACTAATGCAGTTACCATTCAGGAACAAGTTTTCCCAGTGACAAGGAAGTTAAGCATTCAGTTCATCATTGAGCGTCATCATCACTTAGATGATGACATAATGAAACTAAACTTGTATGAGTTATGATAAAAAATATGAGCAAAACTTGCTTTATTCATACAGCTGACTTTGAAGTTGTTGAGACATTCAAATCCAGTAATGGAAATACAAGACTGAACTTTCTTTCTTTTTCTTTTTTTTTTTTTTTTTTTGAGACGGAGTTTCACTCTGTCTCCCAGGCTGGAGTGCAGTGGGGCAATCTCAGCTCACTGCAAGCTCCGCCTCCCGAGTTTACGCCATTCTCCTGCCTCAGCCTCCGGAGTAGCTGGGACTACAGGCACCCGCCACCTCGCCCGGCTAATTTTTTGTATTTTTAGTAGAGACGGGGTTTCACCGTGTTAGCCAGGATGGTCTCGAACTCCTGACCTCGTGATCCGCCCGTCTCGGCCTCCCAAAGTGCTGGGATTACAGGCCTGAGCCACCGCGCCCGGCCGTGAGCCTGAACTTTCAAAGAAAGGGAAGAATGACCTGTTGAGACTTGAGCTGATAATAAGTGATGTTGCCGAACAGCGCAGTGTTCTCTATTGTCAACCACTGTTTATTTAGTGAAGCTGCATAGGCTAGAAAGGGTTAAAAATCAAGGCTCATAAAAACAGTCCTACGGCCCAAGAATTTTCAAATAAGCACTTTAGAAGTTTGCCCCCTGGTGGACAGAGGGGAAAATGCAAAGAAGGTCAGGGAAATGCGATGCTCTAAGTCAGGCAGCGTTTGCCCTTCCTGTTTGTCTGAGGTTCTTCTCACTTAGAAAACAAGGAAGCCACTGGCATGGGCTGGACTGTGTCCCCCAAAGCTTCGTGTGTTGAAGCCCTAACCCCTAGTTCCTCAGAATGTGACTGTATTTGCAGGTAAGGCCTTTGAAGAGGTGACTAAATTAAAATGAGGCTGTGAGGGTGGTTTGGCCCTGGTCCAATCGGACTGGTGTCTTTTTTTTTTTTTTTTTTTTTTTGAGATGGAGTTTCGCTCTTTGTTCCCCAGGCTAGAATGCAGGGGCACGATCTTGGCTCACTACAGCCTTGGCTTCCCGGGTTCAAGCGATTCTCCTGCCTCAGGCTGGAGGCAGTAACTGGGGTTATAGGTGCACGTCACCTCCTTGGCTTCCCAACTGCTGGGATTACAGGCGTGAGCTACTGCACCCGGCCTGCCTGGTGTCTTTATAAGAAGAGATTAGGGCTGGGCACGGTGGCTCACACCTGTAATCCCAGCACTTTGAGAGGCCGAGGCAGGTGGATCACTTGAGTTCAGGAGTTGGAGACCAGCTAGCCCACATAGTGAAACCCTGGCTCTACTAAAAATACAAAAATTAGCCGGCATTGGTGGCATGCACCTGCAATCCCAGCTACTTGGGAGCCTGAGGCAGGAGAATTACTGGAACCCAGGAGGCAGAGGTTGCAGTGAGCCAAGATCACACCACTGCACTCCAGCCTGGGCAACAGAGTGAGACTCTGTCTCAAAGAAAAAAAAAAAGAATTACACAGAGACCCCAGGGGCCTGTGCACAGGGTAAAAGCTATGTGAGGATGCAGCGAGAAGGCGGCCATCTGTGAACCAAGGAATGAGGCCTTGGAAGAGGCCAACCCTCCAGACTCCTTGATCTTGGACTTCCAGCCTCCAGCACTGGAAGACAATCAATGTCTGTTACTGAAGCCCCTCAGGATGTGGCAGTGTGTTATGGCAGCCCTAATGGACTAATGCAGTCACCATTCAGGGACAAGTTTTCCCAGTGACAAGGAAGTTAAGCTTTCAGTTCATCATTGAGCGTCTATTCTTTAAACTTGTGTCTATTCTATGAAGGGGCCTCTTTGTGGTCAATTGCAGTCTAATTCAGATGAAACCCAAACTATACATCCATGTGAAGAGACCGAGGCCGCATCATGGAGCTTACTGGTAGCACATTGTTGATTCAAAATGGGCATTTGCTCACCTGTCTGTCCCCCTTTGGGTTCCTAGTAGGACTATGTCTCTATTTGTTGAAAATTTTAATTTAAAAAATTTGGAAGCCATCATTTGTTTCTTATTGCAAAACTTACACTCAAATATTACAGAAAATGTAGACCAGGAAAAATAAGAAAATAAAATCTAACGAGTCCCTGCAATCAGAGCCGATCCTGTTAGCATTTGCCATTTCTCATTCACAGTTGGGGTATTTTTTTTCTTTCTGTGAATGTCCATCTGCAATGGACATATGTTCAGGGTGCCCAGTCTAGATCATTTCTTTATCTACCACTTTGGCCAGAGAGGAGTGTGTGTATGTAGATGTGTGTGTGTGGATGTGGGTGTGCCAGTGTGTGCTTTAATTAACTGTATTAGCCCTTAGAAGAGTGATGCTCAAGACTTCTATAGTGAAGATCACACAACTGGCTAGAAAAAGTTGCTTAGGTATGCAAAGCAAGCACATTCTAGGAGAATGTTTCAAGCTACATGTCCTGGTACCTGCCCTGCTGGCCTGGTCGCCAGCCTGTTCTATGGTGATGCCCGTCAACACTACCTTGCTACCCTCTGTGTCTGTCTGTGAACTCTTTTGGCTGCTCGTGGTAAACTTTTGGCCCCTGACACTTCCCTCCCCTACTCTGAACACAAGCCTACAGCACCACTTGCTCATGGGAGCCTGTGTGGGTCCTGTTGTCCCAGGAGCTTGGCCCTACACCGCTCTGGAATGGTAGACCGGCAGGCGGGTTTACAGTGTAGGAACCACAATCCTCAGAATGAGACTGGCTCTGTGTAGGAACCACAATCCTCAGAATGAGACTGGCTCTGAATCCAATTTTTTTTTTTTTTTTTTTGAGACAGAGTCTCGCTCTGTCGCCAGGCTGGAGTGCAGTGGTGCCTTCTCGGTTCACTGCAACGTCTGACTCCCTGGTTCAAGTGATTCTCCTGCCTCAGCCTCCCAAGTAGCTGGGATTGCATGCGCCCACCACCATGCCCAGCTAATTTTTGTATTTTTAGTAGAGATGGGGTTTCACCATGTTGTCCAGGATGATCTCGATCTCCTGACCTCGTGATCTGCCTGCCTCAGCCTCCCAAAGTGCTGGGATTACAGACATGAGCCGCCACGCCAGGGGCATGAATCCAGTTTTAAGAGATTGACGTTGCTCTATAATCCAGCCATGGCATTTGGGATTTTGGAAATCCAGGTGGGGAATGTAATGATGAGCACAGAGCTGTTTCCTTGAAAGGAGGGATCCTTGCCTGAGAAGGAAAGCGTGTGGCTGCCTCTGACCCAGTTGGTCATCTTGGGATGGGTGCTATGGTCCCAGCAGGCTTTGTGGAGCAGGTCACTACCACCATCATCATCATAGAGAACTTTTGTGACATGAAGCTGAAGTCCACAGCTCCACAGGGACCTGCGACGAGATCTGGAGACCCAGGAAGAGGGAAAAGCAAATGAAAGCCACGATGAGATACCAGTACACGCTCACCAGATGTCTAAATAAAAACTGCGGACAACAAGTGCTGGCAAAGGATGTGGAGCAATAGGAAGCTTCATAAATTGCTGATGGGAATGTATTAAAATGAATGGCAAAAAGAGCAATTACTTTTGCACCACCCTAGTAAGTTGATACAACCACTTTGGAAAACTTGTTGGCCGTGTTTATCTACAGCTGATTGTATACATATTCTACGACTTAGCAGTTCCACTCCCAGGGGTACACCCATCTTAAGTGCATGCACTGTGCACCAAAAGACATGTGCAAAATTGTTTGGAGAAGCACAATTTGTAATTGCCCACACCTGGAAACCCATTTGCCCATGAAGATTTGAATAAGCCAATAAAAGGCAGGATATTCTCACAATGGAATACTCTTCATCTATGATTCTCGAAAGTGTGGCATCAGCCAGCCTAGGCAACATGGTGAAACCCTGTCTCTCCAAAGAATACAAAAAGTAGCCTGGAGTGGTGGTACACACTGATAGTCCCAGTTCCTTAGGAGGCTGAGGTGGGAGGATTGTTAGTTTGAGTCTGGGAGGTCAAGACTGCAATGAATCATGATTACACCATTACACTACAACCTGAGTGACAGAGAGAGACCCTGTCTTAAAAAATAAAGTGCAGACCGGGCACGGTGGCTCATGCCTGTTATCCCAGCACTTTGGGAGGCCGAGGCGGGCAGATCACGAGGTCAGGAGATCAAGACCATCCTGTCTAACGCGGTGAAACCCCATCTCTACTAAACAAAATACAAAAAATTAGCCGGGCGTGGTGGCAGGCACCTGTAGTCCCAGCTGCTTGGGAGGCTGAGGCAGGAGAATGGCTTGAACAAAGGAGTAGGGCGGAGCTTGCAGTGAGCAGAGATTGCACCACTGCACTGCAGCCTGGGCGACAGAGCGAGACTCCGTCTCAAAAATAAATAAATAAAATAAATAAATAATAAAGTGCAGCATCAGGATCACAGGACAATCTGTTAGCATACTCTGGAATTTTATCTCAGACCTCCTGGGTCAGAAACTCTGGGGGTGGGGCCAGCAATCTTGTGTTTTAGCCAGCCCTCCAGGTGACTTTGGTGTGGGCTAAAGTTTGAGAACTTGCTGTAATATGGCAAGAAGATTGAAGAAACTGCAACTCCAAGCAAAAATATGAATCTCAGCCATAATGTTGAGCAAAAGATGTCAGACCCAAAAGAGGTCATGCTGGAAGATTCCATTTATACGGAGCTCAGAAACAGGCAGAACTCTTTTGTGCTGCTAGAAGTCAGTTATATGGGTGAGGCCTGTGAGGCACCTAGAACAAAATGTAAGGGGCTAGATGTGCTTGACCTTGAGAAGGGAGGCCCCCTTACACTGTGCACCCCAGGCTCCTCACCCTTTCCCAGCGTTGGTCAGACTGGTGATTATTCTGGATGGTGTGGGCTAAAGACTTCATACGTACTTGATGGTGAGTGATCCAGGGGAATCCGTGAGGGCATCCAGGCGTTACTATTGTTCTGCGTCTCCATGTGGGTGCCGTGTGCACTAGGGTGTTCAGTTCCTAAATATTCTTCAACCTGTACACTTAAGGCTGGTGCACTTTTCTATATATAAATACGGAATAATCTTTCAATAAAAGATTAAGTACATATCCAATGGGAATGATGCCCTCATTTCAGTGATGAATGGCCTTGGAGTAATTGCTTTCATGCCATCGTGGGTCGAGTGTGTGTGTGAGAATGGACTTAGAAAATAGAAAAATATATTCAGCGTCAAATCTGGTAGATTGTATATAATTTTTTTTTTCTAGAAAATGACATGGGATTTCTGATGTAGCTTAAATGGACCCTAAAGGCTATTGCCAAGAGAAGGGAGCTCCAAATGTGCTCTGAATGTGGGAAAAGCTGTGGAATGAGAGTATAACTCCCCAAGGGGCTTCCTTGAGGCGCCCCTCCCTGAAGCCTGTGATTTCTGGCACAGGCACTAACACATAAGCCAGTGAAGTGTCCCCATCCCGTACCACCTGCATTCTCGGAAAGTGGTGGTTTCTCCTCGACTCAGTACTTTTACTTGACTTCATGCCTTGGTGAGCTCTGTGGATGGCTTGTTTTACCTGAGTCTTTGAATGCGAAGGGGAAATGTCTCTCCAGGCTGTGCTGCGAGCAGCTGTGCTGGAGTCAGTGACAACACACAGAGGAAGCCAGATCTTGGGAATCCAAAGCATTCTGTGCAGACTCTGAAGGAAACAGGAACAGATAATTCTAGCAACTCCCGCCTGGATGTGGGGATGACTCTGATGGAGGAGAGGGCTGTTGGCCAGAACAAACCGCCGCTGACTCCTGACACTAGCCCCGGGGCCAGGCAGTGGTCGATTTCTGAATAAAGTTGTCTCCGGAAGCAGAGTGACAAATGGCTTCCTAGCTCTGACTCTGAATAAAAACGCATGAGTGCTGCAGCAAAGCCCTGCAGCGTTCTGTGTGACGGAAGAGAGCTTAGCCCAGCCTGCCCGCTGCCCTCCCTGGGTTCTAACCTACCCTGGGGACAGTCACTGCCCCGACCCCCCTTCGGACCCCGCTTCTGACCCTGCCACGGTCAGCAGGGACGCGGTGACCCAATGCTCCTGCACAGGAAATATAATGACCTAACCAGGCCTGGCAGAAGGACCGGTGGTGAGCAGCCAATGGAGAATAGCCCTGTCTATCTCAGCATTACTTCACTGTCTAAACTCCCCCGGAATTCTATTGGATACCTAAGTATTTCAGCAAATGTGGTATCCCACTCTTCCTCTAAAGTAAGCGCCGGCTGTCGTTCAGTTCAGCATCCAGGTGCTCATGTGAGGAATCAGCCCTGGTTGCTCTGTCTGCCAGTCTGTCTAGCAGGGGCCACCTCCCTCCACCCCCGGAGCCTCAGCCTCACCCAAACCCCGCCCCCTCCCTGGGGTGTGGCCACAGCCTCCCTTATTCCCATCCTTGTCCCCTTCCCAACCCACCTCTCCTCCAGGAGAAGCCAGAGCCCGGCAGACACAGCAGTGGGATCACGGCCTTCCTGAGCCCAGCCCTTCTGAGCCCAGCCTTGCAGTTCCTAAACCCTCTCCATTAATCATGGGTTTGCTTTGGCCTCTTGGTGCTCTGCTGACCCTAGAGAGGCTGCCTCTCCCCATTTAACCAGGTCCTAAAGAGAGCAAATGACTGAGTACAAACACCTTTCATATGCAAAGCCATTAAGCCAGAGCTCACACCCCACCACTCCACTATCTCTTGGCCACTGTCCCCTTGCCCTAATCACCCCAGGGCGGGTACCAGACAAGTAGGGACCATCCCATGCCCAGGGCCTACTGAAATCAACCCTTGAACTCTGGCTTATTTTTATGAGTGGGATTTGATGCAATGATGAAGAATTGGCCTGACTTGCAGGGCAAGTGGCCCAGAGGTTTCCTGTAGAGTCTCAGACCCCGTCCCAGAACGATTGATTAAAATTTGCATGTTAACCACATTCCTGACAAATCCTGTGCACGTTGCATGCCAAATTGTAGTGTGTGCCATCAACAGATGAACAGAAAGACAAAATGTGGTATATGCATACAATGGAATATTGTAGGAAATAATTCTTCTTCTGCCTTTTGTGTATGTGTGTGTGTGAGACAGGGCCTTACTTTGTCACCCAGGCTGGAATGCGGTGATGGGATCACGGCTCACTGCAATCTCAACCTCCTAGGCTCAGGCGATCCTCCACCTTAGCCTCCTGAGAAGGAAATTCTGACGCACACTAACCTTGAAGATACTGTGCTAAGTGAAATAACCAGATGCAAAGGACAACTTTTGTTCAATTCCACTTAGATGATGGAACTAAGTAGGCAAATCCATAGCAACAGAAAGTAGAATGACGGTTGTCAGGAGCTGGCGGGGTTAGGGAGAGTTAAGGATTGCTGTTTAATAGATTCAGAATTTCAGTCTGGGAGGATGAAAAGAATTCTGTGGACGGATGGTGGCAATGGTTGCACAACAGTGTGAATGTACTTAATGTCACTGAACTGAATACTTAAAAATGGGTAAGATAGGAAGATTTATGATATATATATATATCGGCTCACTGCAACCTCCACCTCCCAAATTGAAGCGATTCTCGTGCCTCAGGCTCCCAAGTAGCTGAGATTACAGGCATGTGCCACCATGCCCAGCTAATTTTGTGTTTTTTTGTAGAAACAGGGTTTCACCATGTTGGCCAGGCTGATCTCGAACTCCTGACCTCACGTGATCCGCCAGCCTCGGCCTCCCAAAATGCTGGGATTACAGGTGTGAGCCATCGTACCCGGCCATGTTATGTATATTTTACCATGATAATAAAAAAAAGTGTGTTCACAAGTTTCCTGTGCTGCGGCCTGAGCATCTGCATTGCTGAACAGGTTTCTGAGTGGTGCTGATGCTACTGGTCCCAGAGCCAGGGCGTAGCAGACTCAGGTCAGTACTTCCCACTTCACATCATTGGGATCCAGCATCAGGCCAAGGCCAAACATTGTGTCTTCTGTCCCCCCACGCTCAGTCCTCTTGGTTAATACCAGCTTGGACAATAAACAACAGGAGCTCCTGCGCCCCACCCTCCACTGGGTGAGTGACCTCTCTTCCTGAAGGGCCCCGTTGAGTTACCCTGACTTCAGCAGCACCTCCACCGGAGCATCCACACAGCGATTTCTCACCCACATGCAAGGGAATATTCCCTGGGTGGAGGTTTGCAGAGCTTCCGTTATAGAATGCTCATACAGATCCATGAAGAATGAGAAACACCCTAATGGGAAAACGGCTAAGCGTAGTAATAAAGAAGCATTTAATAAAACAAAAAATACAGGCTGGACACGGTGGCTTATGCCTGGAATTCCAGCACTTTGGGAGGCCAAGGTGGGAGGATCACTTGAAGCCAAGAGTTTGAGAGCAGCAGGGCAACAAAAAGTAAAAATAAATAAATAAACAGTTAAATAATTTTTTTACTCTACAAAAATTAAAAAAATAGCCAGGTGTGATGGCACATGCCTGTAGTCCCAGCCACTCGGGAGGCCGAGGCAGGAGGATCACTTGATCCCAGGAGGCCAAGGCTGCAGTAAGCCATGATTGTGCCACTGCACTTCAGCCTGGGCAACAGAGTGAGAC
This sequence comes from Theropithecus gelada, assembly GCF_003255815.1. Classification (NCBI taxonomy): domain Eukaryota; kingdom Metazoa; phylum Chordata; class Mammalia; order Primates; family Cercopithecidae; genus Theropithecus; species Theropithecus gelada. The sequence goes on along the minus strand of NC_037685.1, from coordinate 58,399,501 downwards.
CATGTCTCAAAAAAATGAAAAAAAAAAAAAAAAAGAGAAAGGAAAGATGGCCAAAAAATGCCAAAAATGAAAACTCTGATTAGTAATCAAACATGGAAGAAAATAATAAGAAGGCATTTTTTTCATAGACTGGGTTGGAAAACAAAATAAAAAGAATTGTAACCAGTGCCAACTTCGGTGTGAAGAAAATGATGCCAATTCTAAGATTAGAGGGAGCCTAGATCAGTACATTTGTGGAACAATTTGGTAATATGTATCAAGAGCCTTAAAAAGGTACATGCTCTTCATATAATTCCACTTCCAGCGGTTTGTTCCTAGGAAACAAGTGGGCATGGGCACAAAGATACATGCGTGCGATTATTCACCGCAATGCTGCTTATGGTCCCAGAAAGAATTCTAGCTTCCTAAATAGTTGGTAAAATTTATTATATCTATGTAAAAGAATATTAGACAGCTATTTTAAATGTTTCTGTGGATGATCATTCTGTCTTTACTTATTTGGAATAATGTTTAGCATGTTTGAGCTGAAAAAGCAGTTTAAAGAGCCGTTTGTTGCCATCTTTACGTACAGGAGTACCCAGTGTTTAGCTCCCACTTAAAAGTAAAAACATACAGTATTTGGTGTTCTGTTCCTGGGTTAATTCTCTTAGGGTAATGTCCTCCAACTGCTTCCATGTTGCTGCCTAGGACATGGTTTCTTTCCTTTTTTTTGGCTGGGTAGTATTCCATGGTGTATATGTACCACATTTTCTTTATCCAATCCAACACTGATGGGCATCTATGCTGATTCCATGTCTTTGCTGTTGTGCTGTGATGAACGTGCACATACGTGTGTCTTTTTGGTAGAACTATGTGTTGTCTTTTGGATATATACCTACTTTTAGGGGAGGGAAGGAGGGGAGCAAGGGTTCAAAAACTAACTGTCGAGTACTAAGCTGAGTACCTGGGTGATGGAACGTTTATATCCTAAACCTCAGCCTCACATAATATACCCAGGTAACAAACTGGCACATGTACCCCCTGAATCTAAAATAAAAGTTAAAAAAAAAAAGAAAGAAGAATAAAATGAAATAAACAGAACCATTCGTATATATGAATTAAATTTGTTTGAAAAGGACAGATGACACATATTTTTACATAGGGAAAAGTCTAGAATCTATGTCACAGTGATTGTCTCTGGGTAGAAAGATTAGGAGTTATTTTAATTCTGTTTTTGTTTGTTGCCTTTCCATATTACCCAATTTTTCTACCATGATTATGTATTACTAGAATTTGGTTTCTTTAAGAAAATATCTCCCACATTGGCTCATGAAAAGAGCGCGCAAAAGAAACCATAGTTACAAAGAGGAAAGGTGTTTACCAGGCTGAGCTCTTGTGTAACATGGGATCACTACAGGTAAACCAAAAAGGCAGTAATTGGACTGAATGTCAAGGGAAGAGCCATTCAGGGAAGTAGCAATCCCTTTGGAAGAAGTAGAGTCCCGTGTTTACCAAGCTCCAGGCATCAAATGTGAGCAGGGACTCAGTGAATTTACTAAGAGCATAATGCTGTGGGCAGAAAGCTGGCTTCCTTTCTGCCATTCGCTGCTACCATTTCACGGATACCGGCCAGGCGGCAGCTGTGGGGCTCAGCACTGGACCGTGTTCTCTCATCCAACTCCAGTGATAACCCTGAGAAATGAACATGGTGCCCTGTGGCATGGGCTGGCTAGTGGGGACCCGAGCCTCTATTTGTTGTTGCTGTTTTAATCTTTTTAATTGACAAATAAAAAATTGTATATATTTATTGTGTACAGCATGTTGTTATGAAATATGTATACGTTGTGAAATGACTAAATAGAGCTAATGAACCTATGCATTAGCTCACATGCATTTTAATTTTTTATTGTGAGAACACAAAATCTACTCTCAGCGATTTTCAAGAATACAATGCGTTGTTATTAGCTCTGGTCACTGTGCTGTACAATAGGTTTCTTGAACTTATTCCTCCAAAGTTGAACTGAAACGTTGCACCCTTTGACCAACATCTTTCCAGCCCTTGACCCACTGCCTCTGGTAACCACTGCTCTACTCTCTCCTCTTATGAATTCCACTTTTTAAAATTCCACATACGAGTGAGATTATGTGGTATTTGTTTCTGTTCCTGACTTATTTCTCTTAGCGTGATGTCCTCCGTGTTCATCTATGTTGTCACAAATGGCAGGATGGATTTCTTTTTTTATAGACCAAATAGCGGAGTGTGGTGGCTCATGCCTGTAATCCCAGCACTTTGGGAGGCTGAGACAGGTGGATCACTCGAGGTCAGAAGTTGGAGACCAGTCTGGCTAACATGGTGGAACCCCATCTCTACTAAAAATGCAAAATTAGCCGGGTGTGGTGGTGCACACCTGTAATCCCAGCTACTCAGGAGGCTGAGGCAGGAGAATTACTTGAACCCAGGAAGCAGAGGCTGCAGTGAGCTGGGATTGTGTCATTGCACTCCAGCCTGGGCAACAAGAGGAAGACTCTGTCTTAAAACACACACACACACACACACACAAAAAAAATAGTATTCCGTCATGTATATACACGACCCTTTATTTATCCATGCCTCTGCAGATGGACACTTAGGGTGACTTCCTGTCGCAGCTGCAGTGAATGCCACTGCAGTCAGCATTTTACAACTGTCAAAGTGCAGACAGCTTTTTGACAAACTGATTTTCCTTTGCTTTGGGTCTACTGTACACCCAGTAGAGGGACTGCTGGATCAGAAGCCTGGATTTGAATCTCATCTTCCTAATTCCAAAGCCCTCCTCTCCCCAAGACCCTTCACTCCCTCTCCTACCTCCCCCTGTGAGCAGAGCCTCCTCAAATGAAGGAGGGGCACGTTCTCCTGGCAACAGGCACACAACAGGACACCGTCTCTTCCAGACCCTTTGTCCCTAAGACAAGATCCCTGTAGATCTTGTTTATTTTTGCAGCAATCCAAGGGATTTGGTTTTGACAGTAGAGCCCCTGAATGTTCCCACGGCAACCTGGATGCATCCCAGCAATGTTGTGAGAGAGCCACAATCCAGCTGGGGGTGAGGTTATTATGGTCACAAGGTGGACATCCATGGGCGGGAAATCTGGCAGGCACAGGTCTTGCAGGGATCTGTGTGATCCCCGTGTGCCCTGCCAGCCACACCGCCCTTCAGCCAGAAACAATGGGAACACCAGGAAGTAATCGAGAGCAATATTGGTGTGCATTTTTTTAGTGGTGCGTTCAGGACATCCCAGGCCTCTGTGCAGGGCTGTGCAGGGGACACCCCTGATCTCCTGGGGGTGGTTTCATAGGCTGCGATGAGACGGCCACTTCTGCAGTCTGCACTGATGTAGCCCTGACTTCTTCCAACCACTCTCTGCAGGAAAATTAGAATAATCTATCTGGGACCCGAGCAGCAACCCATGGTATTCAGAACTCACTTTTTTCAGTGACTTCAACAATGGGGAGCACAACTGAAAGCTAGACGCGAAGCAGAGACACAGATTTTCTTTCTTTCTTTTTTTTTTTTTGTGAAGGAACTGTGTGAGGTGATGAACGTGTTAATTTAATTGTTGTAATTATTTGTCTATTTATTTTTATTTTTTATTTTGTTTGAGATGGCGTCTCACTCTGTTGCCCAAGCTGGCATACAGTGGCTCAATCTCGGCTCACTGCAACCTCCACCTCCTGGGTTCAAGTGATTCTCCTGCCTTAGCCTCCCTCGTAGCTGGGATTACAAGGACCCACCACCATGCCTGTCTAATTTTTTGTATTTTTTTAGTGAAGATAGGGTTTCATCATGTTGGTCAGGCTGGTCTCAAACTCCTGACATCAAGTGATTTGCACGCCTTGGCCTCCCAAAGTGCTGGGATTACAGGCATTCACCACCATGCCCCGCCGGTAATTATCTCTCACTGTAGACACATATGAAATCATCATATTGTACAACTTAAAAACATACAATTTTTATTTGTCAATTATATGTGAATGGAGCTGGAAAGAATAACGTACCTTTTAAAGTTAAAATAAAAAAACTACTCACTGACAAGTGAATCAGATTCTCAGAGCAATTTGCTCTTCTCTGGTACACCCTCCAAGTCAGTGTGGTTATCTGGCGAGATAGTTAATTTTATGTGTCAACTTGACTGGACCAGGGAGTGCACAGATATCTTGTGAAACATTATTTCTGTATGTCTGTGAAAGGGTGTGTTTCTGGATGAGATTGGCAGTTGATTTGGTGGACCCAGTAGAGCAGATTGTCCTCTCCAATGTGTGTGGGTGTTAGCTTGTTCTCATGCTGCTAAAAAAGACATACCCGAGATGGGGTAATTTATAAGAAAAGAGAGTTAATGGACTTACAGTTCCACATGGTTAAAGAGACTTCACAATCATGGTGGAAGATGAAGGAAGAGCAAAGGGACGTCTTACATGGCAGCAAGCAAGAGAGCATGCGCAGAGGAACTCCCATTTATAAACCCATCAGACCTCGTGAGACTTATTCACTGTCATGAGAACAGCACAGGAAAAATCCACCCCCATGATTCAATGACCTCCCACCGGGTTCCTCCCACACCATGTGAGAATTATGGGAGCTACAATTCAAGATGAGATTTGGGTGGGGACACAGTCAAACCGTATCAGTGGGCATCATCCAATCCACTGAGCGCCTGAGTCAAAGGAAAGGTGGAGGAAGGAGGAAGTCACTCCTGCTTTTCTGCCTGACTGCCCGAGCTGGGACATCTCATCTCATCTTCTTTGCCCTCAAACTGGGGTTCACACCTTTGGCTCCTCTGGTTCTCAGGCCTTTAGACTCAGACTGGATGACACCATAGCTTTCCTGGGTCTCCAGCTTGCAGATGGCAGATTGTGATCACATGAGCTAATCTCTCATAACAAATCTCTCTCTCTCACATGTATCTACTATGTGTTCTATTTCTCCAAAGAACCCTCACTAATATATCTGCTTTCCCAGCCAATAGAGGGTAAGAAGATCCTGTGAGCAAAGTGGATGCCTCTCCCAGCCCCCTTCTATGGGGCCTGTGCACCTGTCCCTTGTCCCTTTGCACCTTGGAATATTGGCTGCTAAACACTCACAAGTGCCCCCTTCTCAGGAGAATTGTCCTTGGCAGAACAAAATGCAATTTGCCCAAAGGATACAAGCAGCCCCATCCCCACCCCAGGGAAGCCTGCAGCCAGGGACTGACTGACACAGGACACAAAAGCTCGGCTGCCTGGCCTCAAGGGGAGCCAACTTCGGATGCAATTCATACCCCCCCAGCTCCAGGTGCCTCCCGTCCCCAGCTGAGATGCACCCTTGCTGAGGTTTTCTCTGCTTGACCTTTCTCCTGAGAATACGTCCTCAATCAATCATGGGTATCTAAATCCTCACCTCAGGCTCTGCTTCTAGGAAGCCTGAGCTGGAGCCAAGGGCTTGGAGGAGAGATGTCCATGCAGCATTATCAGAGCGCACCACCACCCACTGTTTCCACATCTGCTGCAGAGTGATCCGGCCTGCCCTCACACCAGACAGCAGGTCCACCCCAGAGCCCACCAGCCAGCTCCTTGTCTTGAGTTGGCCCACTGGTCTCCAACCCATGGACAGCAGCTGCTGTCGGCCACCCTGGTTTCCTGTGGCTCCCACTGCTTCCTGCTGTGCTCTCTCCAATGTGTTTTCTTCAAGTGCCCAGAGAAAGCATTTGGGACCACGTCACTGCCTGGCTCAAACTGCCCAGTGACCGCCACCTGATTTAGAATACAGTCCTGCGTGACTCACGGATGTGACCTGACATGCCAGGCCCCTGCTGACCTCAGCCCTCTCACTTCCCTGCTCTCTTTCCCCTGCATCCCTCCTGGCAGCTCCATACCCTCACCCCTCTGTGGGCATCCAGAACCATCCTGAGAGTGTCGTGAGTATGTGCGGATCTCAGATACCCTGGCCATGCGCCTGGAAAGCTCCCTGTCCATTCTTCAGAGTGTGCTTGGGCATCATTTCTCACTAGAAGCACCCTGGGTCTCTCTGTGTGCCTCCTGGTGGCTCACGTCCTCAGTCAAAGCAAGTGTTTGTGTTCTTGGCATCCCCAAGCCCAAGCGGGCAAGAATGTGAATGCTTTGTTCATGGCTGTGTAATGGGTGCTCAGTAATAATGTGTATAATACATGAACTAACTGATAGCTCATGACCTGATACCAAGTACTCAGAAAGCATAGCCATCTGGGGCTACATCTAGTGTAGGATAAAGAGCCCTGGCCACTTACTTCCATGGCTCCTCAAAGCCATGCTGCAGCAGTGTCCAGAACTGTCTATTGTGACACAGAAAAGGATAAACTAGCAGGTTCTCTGGGGATTCCAGATTTTAACTGGACATATTCCAATTCCCTGTTGTGGTTGGTCTGGCCTCTTTAAACAAGCAGGTAGGCTGTACCTCAAGTTGATGGTTCCCTCTGTCTGGGACACCCCTCCCAGGCACCTCCACTGCCTGGGCTCTCACTTCCCTTGCCTTTGAGGTGACTCAGGTACCTCTCAGTGGGACCTTCCCAGACCACATTATTTATTTATTTATTTATTTATTTATTTATTTATTTATTTATTTTGAGATGGACTCTTGCTCTGTCGCCCAGGCTGGGGTGCAGTGGCCAGATCTCAGCTCACTGCAAGCTCCGCCTCCCAGGTTTGTGCCATTCTCCTGCCTCAGCCTCCCGAGTAGCTGGGACTATAGGCGCCGCCACCTCACCCGGCTAGTTTTTTTGTATTTTTTAGTAGAGACGGGGTTTCACCGTGTTAGCCAGGATGGTCTCGATCTCCTGACCTCGTGATCCGCCCGTCTTGGCCTCCCAAAGTGCTGGGATTACAGGCCTGAGCCACCACGCCCGGCCCAGACCACATTATTTAACATCTCCACTTCCCTGTCCCTTGCTCTCCATCACCTGATCCCCTTCTCCGCTCTGTTCACTGCACGGCAGTTCTCCCCTCCAGCGCAGAAGTTATTTGACTTATTTATCTTGTTTGCTGTTTCCTGATAGAGTATCCATTCCAGGGGCCAGGGTTTGCGTTTTCCATGTTGTTCAGTGCTATACCCCCAGTCAGCCCAGTGTCTGGTACACAGCAGGTACTCAATACCTGTGTGTTGAATGAATGTATACAATGGAAGCAGGGACATCTAGCTGAGGACATACGGCCAGAGTCATGTAAATTTTCAGGCTGGATTCAGGAAGCATGCAGCCCAGAAGCATAAGCAGGGAAGCTGTGTTGGGCAGGCGGCCTGAGGATGGAGAGAGCTTCGTGAAAACAGAGCCACCCAGTCCTGGTCTGCTCCGTTTGTCTTCTCTCTCAATAAAAATGGCCCTGAAACTGGAAGTGGGGCAAGACCTCAGTAATGGTATGAATTAGTTCTGACATGCTCATGGGGGTAAACAGGCCACATTCTTCGATTTTTCACAATCCCATCAAGCCCCCTTTGGCCCTTTCTTCGAGGGTTAGCAGGAAATCCAATCTCCATGATTTGGGAAAGGCCTCTTCCCCACAGCGTCATTCTAGAGTCCCTGGAGGGTCGTGCATAGCAGTGCCCTGCAGGCCACTTGCAGTGTCTCCTTGTCCTGACCCAGGCCAGCCGTGAGGCAGCGTGGGGCTTCCCAGGCAAACCTCTCACCTCTTCCAGCCCTGGCCAGAGAGGCCGATCTTGAGTCCTGGATAACCGGAAGGTGTGGTTCAAGAAGGAGGAGGAAACCGGGAGCCACCTGGGAGCTCTCCATCAGTTCAGACAGGCGGGCCCATGCAGGACCTCCTGTGCAGCCAAGAGGCTTGCTGGAGGCCCAGGGGCATGGCAAGGGGTCCATGAGAAATCCCAGGGAATGGTTTGAGGCAAAAACACTGTGGATATTCAGAGGGAGAAGGAGCAGAGAAGAAGGAGGATCCCAAAAACCACAGAGCAATGAAAGTGACCTTGAGTCCTTACAAAAGTGCAAGTTAGGTTAACCAAACCATGGCGTATTATCAAATTTTAATATGATGGTTCATGCATAAGGAAAGGAATGAAAGATTCCGGGAAGTTGACTTGTATTCAATTGACCTCACACCTCATTACATTTCTTGATAGACTAAAATGCAGCATAAAAGAGAGTACCTTAATTTTGGCAAGAAGATTTCAGTCTTCTAGATATTTGCCACTGTAGACAAGTTGCGGAAATATATCACATACGTCACAAACTTGCTGCACGCCGACTGTGTTTGGCTAGACATTGGAATCACAAATATGAATAAAACATGGCCCTTGCCTGAGAGAACCTCAGCCTGGTGAGTGAGTCAGCTATATAAAAAAGTAATTATGATACACTTTGATAAATGCTGTAATTGAGTCATTTAGAAAGCCCTGTGTGGTGAGACAACCAGGTGACTTTGTAGCAGGTTGAAGAACATTAATTATTCAACATCAAGGTGGAAGAGAGTCTCTACTCCCTCACCACGAAGTTTTAAATCAGTTCTATGTTGTGCAAACCCTTTTCGAGACTTAGGTGAAGACATCAGAGTCATGTTGATCAAATCTGCCAATGATGTCAACTTGCGAGGACAGCTAATACATTGGCCATGCATCAGGATGCAGGAAAAACTCTGAAACCTAGAAAAGGTATGTCAACATTGAAAGATAACATTTGTTAAGGAAAAGTATAAAGTCATCACTTACATTCTGATATGATTTTTGGAGAAGTTCTGAAAAGGGTTCTAGAGGATGTAGATGTCTGCAAGTTCAACATAACCCAGTGTTATGAAAGGACTGCTAAAAGGTGAAGGAGCCTCCTTAGGGCTGCTGTAATAGTGTGATGTCCAGGACAAAGAATGTATTCATTCTGTGTTGGTCCCACGCTATTCTGCACAGATTAGACTGTTTCTGGAGTCTTTGCTAACTGAAGGCACTCCACCTGGGTGGCAGAAAGTCTGGAGACCATGAAAATGGCGAAGCAATTGAAGCCCCAAGCATTGGGGGCCGTCCGGCTCCATCGGGCAGCACGGCAGAAGCATCCAATGAGATCTGTCCCTCTGCCAGTCCCCTGCTCCTCCCCAGAACTGAGGGGCCTGTGCTGATGACAGCCCTTGCCCCACAAACTAGCAGGATCTGGAAAGTTTTCAGAGCTCTGTGGGAAGGGTCCCGTGCCATACTCTGGCACTGTGGTCAGCAGCTCCCTTTCTTCCCTCTATAAGAAGGACTGGTTGGTTTCCTTTTGCTCAAGTCTCGGGAATTTCAAGGTTTCTCTGATGTCCGCTGGTGCCTGGTGCTGGCTTCTTGCCCCTCACTTCCAGTCCCCCATCTCTGAGGATGCGGCTCTGTGCCTCCTCCATCAGTCACAACTCTTTCTTTTGTAAATTGCCTGGTTCCGGATATGTCTTTATCAGCAGCATGAAAACAGACTAATACACCCATTTATGTGAGAATTCAGAATGGAGGGTAGGAATCTGTATGCTTAGCAAGGTTACCAGATTATTTGATGCAATTGCTCCTGAGACTGGCATCTCAGATCCGCTGTAAAGATCACATTTGTGCTTTTCATTATGATGATTCTAAGAGGTCAAGAAACTGTTCAAAATATTACAGAGTTTAAAAGGCTAAGTTTCCAAGCTCCTCAAGACTCAACACCAAGTCAAGAGCGCACTGTTCCTCAGCTTCCGGGCCGCGGTTCCTCAGCTTCCGGGCCGCGGTTCCCCAGCTTCCGGGCCGCGGTCGCTGCTAGAGGCTACTTCCCGCTCCAGCTGCAAGGTCAACTGCACAAGCCAGGTCTTTCTAAAGGCTGAGTTCCCAGAGCATTTTAGGGTGAATTCCCTGGGGGCACTGACATGGTCTTGCCTTGTGACGCACCCTGGGCCATTGCCTGCCTCTGCAGATGCCTGGGAACAGCTGTGAGCATCTGCCTTCCTTTGTGACCTGGTGAGGTCCGAGGTGAACCCATGATGTTAGGCCAGGAGCCAGCACATGACTAAAGGACTGTGACTGTGCAGGAGACTAGACTTCATTTCCTTTGGGAACTCAGTCTGTTCTCCTCTCTCTCAGTGTCTGGCCTCGGTTTTCTTCTCAGAAAAGGTTTTGAATTCCCATTACTGAGTATCTGAGATTAGCATCTCTCCATATTTATAGATGTAATATGTAAATATCTTACATACTTAAAATTATAAATAATGTGTGCATATATAATGTATATAAGTGTGTGTATGCATATATTATCTATCTATCTGTCTATCTATCTGCAATGCCTGACATTTATCTGGCAATTCCTAACCCTTCTATCACGTGGGTGCACACTCTGTCTTTCAATATATCACCTTGACACAAAGGAAATGTTTCCCATATCCAAAAAGTGGCTAATAATAATTAGCATTAGCCGTAGTCACAGTAGAGCAATTTTACTTTCACATGTTACATTTCATCTCATGCTACACTGATGAGATACAAACAAACGTACTCAAATAAACTAGAACACATTTTATTAATGCTGGATTAAAAGGGACAGCCTTTCACTGAACGAGCCCAAAGCAGCTGCAGCAATAGCTGCAATAACCTACAAGTTGGGACACAAAGAGGACAGGCAGAGGAGGAAGCATCCAAGAGCTTAGATGTCCCTGGAGCACTTCACGGGAATGAATGTGCATTCAGAAGTCAGAAATACCATGGCAGCTGCTCAGAACCACTGATGCCCATGAAATCCATCCACCATAAATCCAGGGCCTTGGGAGGATTTATGCATGAATTTGGAGGCCAAACAAGGATTTTCTAATATCAAAGGAACACACCAAGCGAGTCAGAGACTCTCTGACGTTTGTGAAAAAGCAAAAACACGTGCAGGGCCCTGCCGGTCCACCATCTGCAGGACAGTGAACACCCTGCCAAGAGCTCTGTGGTCCCAGGGGCCTCCTTGTCAGCAGACAAGATTACATTCTCTTCTTTCCCTGCTCCCACCAAAGGTGTGGTGTGTCATGGGATGGATCAGTATGACATTCTGTCAGAGGCATCACTAATAGACGAGGAGTCAGAAGAGTAGAATCCCTGACTCAGCTTGTCTTTGAGGCTCCTTGGCTGGCTTTGACAACCACTCCCTCAGCCCAGGGCAGTGCCTAGCCCCACACAGGGTATATCACCCTTACTCTTCAGGGAAATCAGGTTTATATTTGTCACCAGTTTTATCAGTCCTGCCTGTGAGTCATATTTCATATCAGATGGTTTCCAGGATGAGCAATGAGAGTGTGGCACTTCTGACGGCACATGAAGTGGGGAGTGTTAGGGATGTGGGGAGATGGGTGTGGACAGGGCCAGCCATCCTGTTGCTGCCTTGGGCCACCCACACAGTACAACAGGAAGATCCTCAGAAAAGCCCTGCCCCTAAAATATCTTTCCCAACAGGGGACCGTGGTGCCTGAGTTCCCACCACTACTTACTTTGTTCTTTTTTTCCAATTAAATTACTCCATAAAGCTATGGATCAACTGGAAGGACTAAGGAATTCCATGAACAGTTGTCTAGTCCCAGTTAGTTTATAAGATTAGTTAAGCAGATCTAGCTGAGGCGGAGGACAGTCCAGTGTTGGGAGGAGGGAGTCCGGACCAGAGTGTGGCTTGCAGGGAAGCTCCGTGCCCACACAGAACAAGGGCACTGGCAACTAGCTGGGGGGCAGGGGAGTGTGGAATTGGTCAAAATAGTCTGCGGGTCTCCACAATAAATAATTTTCATAATGGGTGATGCCAAAGTCAACTCTACTTGAAGTTTTCTGTCTGTTAATATGTGGTGAAGAAAATGCAAGCAGAGTTGGTCCAAAAAGCGGCACAAAATCATCCTGAAAAACAACTTGTTCTCGGCCGGGCGCGGTGGCTCAAGCCTGTAATCCCAGCACTTTGGGAGGCCGAGACGGGCGGATCACGAGGTCAGGAGATCGAGACCACCCTGGTGAACACGGTGAAACCCCGTCTCTACTAAAAAATACAAAAAAACTAGCCGGGCGAGGTGGCGGGCGCCTGTAGTCCCAGCTACTCCGGAGGCTGAGGCAGGAGAATGGCGGGAACCCGGGAGGCGGAGCTTGCAGTGAGCTGAGATCCGGCCACAGCACTCCAGCCTGGGTGACAGAGCAAGACTCCGTCTCAAAAAAAAAAAAAAAAAAAAAAAAAAAAAAAAAAAAAAAAAAAAAAAACAACTTGTTCTCATCACCAGAAATCATGTGCTGATTGTTAGGCTCAGGATCTGGACAAAAGCACACCACAGATTCAATCTCTGCCTCCCCAAAGCTTGTCAATCTAAGAGAAACACAGAAGTAGGACACAGAAAGCAGGGAAAATCATCAAAATGTGATGGGCGGTGAGATATTTACAGCCAGTGTAACTCTGGAATGCACAGCTGCGATCCTCAGCACAGCTGGGAAATGGAATCAGGGGTAGGTCCATCCGTCAATCCATCCTTCATTCAGTCTACAGTGCTCACTGAGTGCCAGCCATATGCGAAGCCCTGCGCTGAGAATTTGAGGTGTGAGAAGATGAAATACAAGATTCTTACTGTCAAGGAGGTCACCATCCAGAGGGAAGCTAAGGCACACGCGCGTGCACGCGTGCACACACACATACACACGCATTGGAGAGGTAAGAGCACAGCTGTGGAGTCAGACAGGCTACCATCAGAATCCAATTTCAAGGTGCCACTCTGAGCCAACAATTCCTCCTCTGCTATAAGGGGTAATATGCACCTCGTTGGGTGATATAAACACTGAAGTTGACAATAAAAAGTCCTAGTGCAATAATGGACCTAATAAATGTCCATTCCCCTCTTTTCTTGCACAGATGACTGTGATGCAAGGAAGAAGCTGATGTGTCACAATACACATCAGAGTTCTCAGAGTTTAAAGAATAGAGGTGCAATTATTTACAGCAGAGCGGGGGCGGGGGCTCAGGAAAGAGTTCACAGAAAAGGTGGCATCTGAACTTGGCTTTGAATATGAGCAAATCTGGATATGTAGAAACAGGAGACATGGAGTGACAGATAATGCTGGGAGGTGATGAGAGATCATGCCAGGCTAACTTGGAACTTCAAGTGTAAGCAAAGTGGTTTCAGCAGGAAGATGAGAACAGTCCAGCGATAGTTTATAAATACACAGCTTATAGCTGGTTTCTTGTCTATTGGAGAAGAATTCTGAGCAATTTTAGAGTCCAGAAAGTGTGACAATAGGTAATGATGGTCTACACTATGGTGATGAAGATGGAACAAAAGGTAGCTGGGAGAGGCACCAAGCAGGATGTGTGGGTGAGAGTATAGAGAGTTATTTGCTACGTGTAGCCTTAGTGACGGGAAGGATGGCGGCCCCCATAGACAGAAACAGGGAAAATACAGATGACAAAGATGATAATGAAGGTCATGCTGGCAGATTCTACTCTGGGTTACTCAGACTTCTGAGAAGAAATTGCCTGCAGGCAACTGAGAATCTAACTGGAGCTTAGAGGAGAAATCCCAGGCAGAAAGGTTTGTGAGACATCAAGGTCAGTGGAGAAATGAAGAAGAGAAGAGAGATGACGATGAGCTCTGGGGCATGGACATCGTGGGGTGGAGGAGGAAGTAGAAGAGGAGGAGACAAGGAAGCTGTAATGACAGAGCCAGGAAGACTGGAGAACGCAGTGTTGTGAACGTCAAAGAAGGAGGAGCTCCTGGCAGAAGGAAGAGGTGGCTTAGGGACCAACAGTGCGACAGGTTAGAGAAAAGGAGGAGCAAGGGTGTAGGTTTGCAATTTAAGACTTATGGATGATACCTCTCTTACATTCTTATTCATTTTTGTCCATGAAAGGTTTGTTTTTGCTTTGGGGTTTTGTATGGATTCTTTTTGTAATAACAATGACAAGATTACGAATGACCTTAAAGAGGTGAAAACCAGACTGCAAATGTCTCAGGGGAGATTGCAAGGTTAGGAAGTATAAACAATGATTGTACATTGCTCTTAAAGAAGTTGCACAGCAAAGAGGAGAAAGATAACTCAAGTAAGTGCTAAGCCAACGGAAGATTTCAGTCAGTGATGTGCTAGAAGCTTCTGACCTTTGGGAAAACTGATTATGAAATTTCCAGGAATTCTGTGAGCTACTTGTTAAACTGGCTTGAAATACTCCCATGATTGGAGTGTTTACAGAAATTGGCAAATGCTATAAATCTGCCACCTCCCCCTCACGCCCAGCCAGTTGTTACACACTTACCAGCACACCAGTTTCTAGGCTGGATGGATGAATACCATGGACAGGGAGGGATTTAAAGGTGGATTAAGATAGAGGGATATGAGGTTGGGAGAGGGGAAGGGAAACAGTTCCAAGGTTTAGAAAGCCCCAGGTTTCACTGTGCCAGGTGGGGATACTGAGGTTGGGGAGCACAAGTGATTGTGAGGGCAGGATGTGGAAAGCCTCATTGCATGTACTCGGGTGAGGGAGTTATTAAACCTCCTAACCCACCTGATTCAATGAAACAACTCCTCCACATCTCAGCAATAGAAAGAAATTAGGCCAGAACTAATGAAAATTATGCTTGAAGAAAAACAAATTTTTAACCACTTTATTGAGGTATGATTGGCATAGAAAAAGCTGTAGATATTCGATGTATACAACTTGCTGCGTTTGGAGATAATTATACACCATGAAACCATCAAACCGTCATCACTATGGATACCACAAACATATCCCTCAACTCCAAGTTTCCTCTCATCTTCTTTGTTTTTCTTTTTTCAACTTTTTTTGGTAAGAGCACTTAATATGAGATCTACTCTCTTAGAAAAATGTTAAGTATACAACACAATAACAATATTGCTAATCATAGGCCCTATGAAGTAGATCTCCAGATCTCATTTATTTTGCATAACTGAAACTTTTTTTTTTTTTTTTTTTTTTTTTTTTTTTTTTTTTTTTGAGACGGAGTCTTGCTCTGTCACCAGGCTGGAGTGCAGTGATGTGATCTTGGCTAACTGCAACGGCAACTTCTGCCTTCTGGGTTCAAGTGATTCTCCCGCCTCAGCTTCTCCAGTAGCTGGGATTACAAGTGCACACCACCACGCCCAGCTAATTTTTTTGCATTTTTAGTAGAGACGGGGTTTCACCATGTTGGCCGGGATGGTCTTGATCTCCTGACCTCATGATCTGCCCACCTTGGCCTCCCAAAGTGCTGGGATTACAGGCATGAGCCACCGCGCCCGGGCAACTGAAACTTTATCCTTTGACCCATACCTCCCATTTCTCTCTCCTACCAGCCCCTGACAACCACCATTCTACTCTCTGCTTCTATGTGTTTGTCAATTTTAGATTCCACATATAAGTGAGATCATGCAGTATTTGTCTTTCTATATCTGGTTTATTTCACTTAGCATAGTGTTTTCCAGGCTCATCCATGTTTTCCCGAATGGCAGGGTTTCTTTCTTTTTAAAGGCCAAATAATATTCCACTGTGTTTGTCAGTGTCTGTGTATATATATATACACCACATTTTCTTTATCCATTCATCTGTCAATGGACATTTACACTGATTCCATGTCTTAGCTATTGTGAATAGTGCTGCGATGAACATGGGAATGGAGATGGCTCTTCAACATTCTGATTGTATGATGTATATCCAGAAATGGGACTGCTAAATTAAATGGAGTCCTATTTTTAAATTTTTAAATTTTTAATTTTTGTGGACACATAGTAAGTGTATATATTTATGGGGTATATGGAATATTTTGATGCAGGCACAAAATGTGTAACAATCACACGAAGGTAAATGGGGTATCCATCACCTCAAGCATTTATCCTTTCTTTGTGTTACAAATAATCCAATTATACTCTTTTGGTTATTTTAAAATGTACAGTAAATTATTGTTGACTCTAGTCATGCTATTGTGCTATCAAAATACTAGATCTTAGTCAAACTATATTTTGTATCCATTAGCCATCTCCCTCCCCACCCCCTCCCTCTACTACCCTTCCCAGCCTCTGGTAACTGTCATTCTACTCTCTATCTCCATGAGTTCAATTGTTTTAGTTTTTGGCTCCCACAAATAAATGAGAACACATGAAGTTTGTCTTTCTGTGCCTGGTTTCTTTCACTTAACATCATGTCCTCCAATTCCACACATGTTTTTACAAATAACAGGATCTCATTCTTTTTAGGGCTGAATAGTATTCCATTGTGTATATACTACATTTTCCTTATCCATTCGGCTATTGATGGACACTTCAGTTGCTTCCAAATCTTGGCTATTGTGAATAGTGCAGCAATAAACATGGGAGGGAGTACAGATATCTCTTTGATATAGTGATTTCCTTTTCAGTAGGGTATGCACTTTCCTTTCTTTGGGATATGTACTTAGCATGTACTTCAAGATTGCAGATCATATGGTAGTTCTATTTTTTTAGTTTTTGAGGAACCTCCAAACTGTTCTCCATGGTGGTTGCACTAATTTACATTCTCACTGCAGTGTAGAAGGGTTCTCTTTTCTCCACATCCTCACTAGCATTTGTTGTTGCCTGGCTTTTGGATATAAACCATTTTAACTGGGGTGAGATGGTATCTGATTGTAGTTTTGATTTGCATTTCTCTGATGATCAATGATGTTGAGCGCCTTTTCATGCTATTTGTATGTCTTCTTTTGGAAATGTTTATTCAAATCTTTTGCCCATTTTTTGATTGATTAGACTTTTTCCTACAGAGTTGTTTGAATTCCTTATATATTCTGATTATTAATCCCTTGTCAGATGGGTAGTTTGCAAATATTTTCTCCCATTCTGTGGGTTGTCTCTTCACTATGTTGACTCTTTCCTTTGCTGTTCAGAAGCTTTTTAACTTTTTGTGATCTCATTTGTCGATTTTTGCTTTGGTTGCCTGTGCTTCCAGGGTTATTACTCAAGAAATCTTTGCCCAGTACAATGTCCTGGAAAGTTTCACCAATGCTTTCTTGTAGTAGTTTCACAGTTTGAGATCTTAAATTTAAATCTTTAATCCATTTTGGTTTAATTTTTGTATATGGTGAGAGATGGAGTCTAGTTACATTCTTCTGCATATGGATATTCAGTTCTCATAGCACATTTTTCTTTTCTTTTCTTTTTTTTTTTTTTTTTTTTTGAGATGGAGTCTCACACTGTTGCCCAGGCTGGAGTGCAGTGGTGCGATCTCAGCTCACTGCAACCTCTATCTCCCGGGTCCAAGTGACTCTCCTGCCTCAGCCTCCTGAGTAGCTGGGACTACAGGTGCATGCCACCATGCCCAGCTAAATTTTTTGTATTTTTAGTAGAGATGGGGCTTCACTGTATTAGCCAGGATGGTCTCAATCTCCTGACCTGGTGATCCATCTGCCTTGGCCTCCCAAAGTGCAGGGATTACAGGCATGAGCCACCGTGCCTGGCCTCACAGCAGTATTTATTGAAGAGATTGGTCCTTCTCTAATGCATATTCTTAGCATCTTTGTTAAAAATGAGTACATTGTAGATGGATTTATTTCTGGGTCCTCTATTCTGTTCCATTGATCTGTGTGTCTGTTTTTATGCCAGTACCATGCTGTTTTGGTTACAATAGCTCTGAAGTATAATTTGAAGTAAAGTAATGTGATTTCTCCAGTTTTCTTCTTCTTTTCTTTTTCAGGATGACCTTGAATATTCTGGGTCTCTTGTGGTTCCATATACATTTTAGGATTTTTTTTCTATTTCTGTGAAGAATGCCATTAGTATTTCAACAGAGACTGCATTGAATCTGTCTTTTTCCAGAACTTAGAGGAAAGGCTTTCAGTTTTTCCCCATTCAGTATGATACTAGCTGTGTGTGTGTCATATATGACTTTTATTGTGTTGAGTTATGTTCCTATTATACTCAGTTTTTTTGATTTTTTTATCATGAAGGGATGCTGAATTTTATCAAATGATTTTTCATCATTAATCGAAATGATCTTATGCTTTTTGTCCTTCCTTCTGTTAATATGATGTCTCACATTAATTGATTTGTGTATTTTGAACCATCCATTTATCCCTGGGATAAATCCCATTTGGTCATGATGAATGATCTTTTTAATGTGTTGTTGAATTTAGTTTGCTAACATTTTGTTGAAGGTTTTTGCATAACCGTTCATCAGGAATAATGCCTTGTGGTTTTCTTTTCTTTTTCTTTTCTTTTCTTTTTTTTTCTTTTTTTCTTTTTTTTATGTGTCTTGTCTGGTTTTGGTATCGGTAATATTGGCCTTGTAGAATGAGTTTGGAAGTATTCCCTCCTCCTCTATTTCTCAGAATAGTTTGAGTAGGATTGATATTAGTTCTTCTTTAAATGTTTGGAAAAATTCATCAGTGAAGCCGTCAAGTCCTGAGCTTTTCTTCATTGGGAGACTTTTTATTATGGCTTCAAATCTCATTACTTGTTATTGGTCTGTTTAGGTTTTGGATTTCTTCATTGTTCAATCCTGGTAGGTTGTACATGTCTAGAAATTTATCCATTTCTTCTAGGTTTTCCAATTCATTGACATAGTTGTTCATAGTAGCCTCTAATGAGCCTTTGAATTTCTGCAGTATTGGCTGTAATGTCTCCTTTTTCACCTCTGATTATTATTATTTGTCTCTTATCTCTTTTTTTCGTAGTTTGACTAAAGGTTTGTCAATTTTATCTTTTCAAAAAACCAACTTTCATTTTGTTGATCTTTTGTATTGTTTTTCATTTCAATATTATTAATTTCTGCTTAGATCTTTTTAAAAATGGTTTCTTTCAACTTTTAATTTAGTTTTAGGGAGTACAAATGCAGTTTTATTACATGGGTACATTGCACTCAGGCAGTGTGCATAGTGCTCAATAGCTAGTTTTTTGACCCACGCCCCCTTACTCCTTCCCCCCTCTAGTAGTCCACCGTGTCCATTGTTCCCATGTTTATGTTTGTGAGACTCAACGTTTAGTTGTCACTTATAAGTGAGAACATTCAGTATTTAGTTTTCTGTTACTGGATTAATTTGCTTAGGATTATTCCCTCCAGCTCCATTCATGTTGCTGCAAAACATAATTTAATTCACTTTTATGGCTGCATGGTATGCCATGGTATATTTGTACCACATTTCTTTATCTAATCCACCACTGATGGGTGCCTAGGTTTATTCCATGTCTTAGTTATTGTGAATAGCACAGGGATGAACATATGAGTGCACGTGTCATTTCAGTATAATGATCTATTTTCCTTTGTGCTCTGGTCTTTATTGTTTTTTCTTTCTTCTACTAATTTTTCTTTTCTATTCCTTTAAGATATTAGGTTGTTTATCTGCAGTATTTTTTTACTTTTTTGATGTAGGCATTTATTACTATAAACTTTCTTCTTCGTATTGCTTCCACTGTATCCCATAGGTTTTGGTATGCTGTGTTTCCATTTTCCTTTGCTTCAAGAAATTTTTATTTTACTTTAAGTTCCAGCAGGCATGTGCAGAACATGCAGGTTTGCTACATAGGTATGTGTGTGCCATGGTGCTTCAGTAAGTTTTTAAATTTTCTTCTTAATTTCTTCATTGACCCACTGGTCATTCAGGAGCATATTGTTTAATTTCCATGTGTTTGTATACTTTCCAAAATTCCTCCTGTTATTGATTTCTAGGTCTCTAGGTCTACCCATTGTGATCAGAGAAGATACTTGATATAATTTCAGACTTTTAAGATGTTGTGTGGTCTATCCTTGAGAATAATCTATGTGCTGAGGAGAAGAATGTGTATTCTACAGCTGCTGGATGAAATGTTCTGTAAATATCTATTAGGTCCATTTGGTGTAGAGTGCAGATTTTTTTTTTATTTGTTGATTTTCTGTCCAGATAATCTGTCCAATGCTGAAAGTGGGGTATTGAAGTCTCTAGTTATTATTGTATTGGGATCTAGCTCTCTTTTTAGCTCAAAAACTATTTGCTTTATATATCTATGTGCTTCAGTGTTGGGTGCAAATATATTTACAATTGTTATATCCTCTTAATGAATTTACCCTTTATCATCATGTAATGAACTTCTTTGTCTCTGTTTATCATTTTTGTCTTGAAATCTTTTTTATCTGATATACGTATAGGTACTTCTACTTTTTTGCTTTACATTTGCTTGAAATATCTTTTTCTATCCTTTTATTTTCAGTCTATGTGTGTCTTTATAGGGGAAGTGTGTTTCTTGTAGGCAATCAATAGGTCTTTTAAAAAACCCATTCAGCCACTCACTCTATGTCTTTTGTTTAGAGAATTTAGTCCATTTACATTCAATGTTATTATTGACAAGTAAGGACTTATTCCTGCTATTTTGTTATTTGTTTTCTGGTTGTTTTGTGGTCTTCTCTTCTTTTTTTCCTTCCTTCCTGTCTTCCTTTTAGTGAAGGTTATTTCCTCTGGAAGTGTGTTCTAATTTGTTGCTTTTTATTTTTTGTGTATCTGTTGTATGCTTTTTAATTTGAAGTTGCCATGAGAATTGCAAATAATATAACCTGTTATTTTAAGTTAAGGAAGATTTAACACTGACTGCATAAACAAACAAGAAAGCAAATATAGAACTAATAAAAACTACATTTTAACTCGCCCCTCCAGTTTTTAACTTTTTGTTATTTATATTTTGTTATACCATTTATGTCTTGAAAAGTTGTTGTAGTTATTATTTATGAAAGGTTCATCATTTCGACTATCTACTCAGGATATGAGTAGTTTACACACCACCATTACAGTGTTATAATATTTTGTATTTTTTCTGCGTATTTAGTATTATCATTGAGTTTTGAACCTTCAGATGATTTCCTGTTGCTCATTAATATTCTTTTCTTTCACATCGAAGAACTCCATTTAGCATTTCTTATAGGACAAGCCTGGTGTTGATGAAATCATTCAGCTTTAGTTTGTCTGGAAAAGTATTCATTTCTCCTTCATGTTTGAAGGATATTTTTGTTGGATATGCTATTCTAGGATAAAGAAAGTTTTATTCCTTCAGCACTTTAAATATGTCATGCCACTCTGAGACACTCCACTGAGAAGTCTGCTTCCAGATGGACTGGAGCTCCTTTGTATGTTTTCTGTTTCTTTTCCCTTGCTACTTTTAGATTTCTTTATCTTTAACCTTTGGGAGCTGGATTATTAAATGTCTTGAGGTAATATTATTTGAGTTAGATCTGCTTGGTGTTCTGTAACTTTCTTCCATTTGAATATAGATATCTTTCTCTAGGTTTGGAAAGTTCTCTGTTATTATCCCTTTGAATAAACTTGCTATCCCTATTTCTCTCTCTGCCTCCTCTTTAAGGCCAGTAACTCTTAAATTTGCCCCTTTGAGGCTATTTTCTAGATCTTGTAGGCATGCTTCATTCTTTTTCATTCTTTATTCTTTTGTTGCCGCTAACGGTGTATTTTCAAATAGCCTGTCTTCAAACTCTTCTGTTTGATCAATTCTGCTATTGAAAGACTCTGATGCGGACTCTGATGCATTTCTCAATCTGTCATTTGCATTTATCAGCTCAAAAATTTCTGCTTGATTGTTTTAAATTATTTTAATCTCTTTGCTAACTTCATCTGATAGGATTCTGAATTCTTTCTCCATATTGTCTTGGATTTTATTGACCTTTCTCAAAACAGCTATTTTGAAATTTCTGTCTGAAAGGTCCTGCATTGCTCTCTCTTTGGGACTGATCACTGTGCCTCAGTTAGTTCATTTGGTGACATCATGTGTTCCTGGATGGCCTTGATGCTTGTGGATGTTTGTCAGTGTCTGGGCTTTGAAGAGTTAGGTATTTATTGTAGTCTTTGCAGTCCGAGCTTGTTTGAACCTGTCTTTCTTGGGAAGACTTTCCAAGTATTTGAAGGGACTTGGGTGTTTTGATCTAAGTCTTTGGTCAATGCAGCTATGTCTGCATTAGGGGGCAACCTAAGCCTGATAATTCTGTGGCTCTTGCAGACTCACAGAGGCACGACGTTGGTGGTCTTTGGTGAATATGTGAGAATTGTCTAGATTACCAGGCAGAGACTCTTGTTCTCTTCCCTTACTTTCTCTCAAATGGGTTCTCTGTCCCTGTACTGAGCTGCCTGGATCTGGGGGAGGGGTGACACAAGCATCTCTGTGGCCATCAATAATGGGACTGCACTGAGTCAGATCTGAAGCCAGCATAGTACTGGGTCTTGCCCAAGGCCCCACAGTGACCACTGCCTGGCTACGACCTATGCTCATTCAAGGCCAAAGGGCTCTACAGTCAGCAGGTGGCAAGTTCAACCAGGCTTATGTCCTTCCCTTCAGGATGGCAAGCTCCTCCCAGCCCCAGATGGGTCCACAGATGATATTCAAGATAGAGGGCTTGGAGTCAGGAACCTTAGGAATCTACCTGCTGCTCTATTCTACTGTGGCTGAGCTAGCACCCCAGCTCCAAGATACAGTTCTTCCTACTCTTTCTTCCCCTTTCCTCAAGCAGATGATTCTCTCTCTATGGCCACCACTGCCCCAGGACCACAGCAAGTTCTGCCTGGCTACTGCTGATGCTCACTCAAGGCCCAGGCGCCCTTCAGTCACCTTGTGGTGAATGTTGTCGTCCCTCGATCTCTCCCTTCAGGTCAGTGAGCTCCCCTCTAGCCTAGGGCAGATCCAGAATGGCCATCCAGGAGCCAAGGCCTAGAACTGCAGACCCTAGGAGCCTGCTTGGTGCTATAGCCCACTGTGGCCAAACTGGTGCCCAAGCTGCAAGATAAAGTCCCCTTTATACTTTCCTTTCTTTCCTCAAACGGAAGGAGTCTCTCCCCATAGCCACCACAGCTAGGAATGTGCTGGGTCACACCTGAAACCAGCATGACTCTGAATCTCACCCAAGGTCCGTGGTGAACACTGCTTGGCTACCACTGCTGATTATTCAGGGCCCAAGGAACTTTTGTCAGTAGATAATGAATCCTGACATGACTGGGTCCTTCCCTTCAAGCCAGCAGGTTCTCTTCTGACCCAGGGTGTGTCTACAAATGTCCTGGAGGTATGATCTAGAATAGGGGCCTCAGGACTCTGCCCAGTGCCCTATTCTACTGTGGCTAAGTTGGCATCCAACTTCAAGACAAATCCTCCCTTACTCTCCCTTCTCCTCTCCTCAAGCAGACGGAAAGAGTCTCTGCCGCAGCTGTGAGCTGCACTGCCTGGAACTGGGGGAGGGCGATGTAAGCATCTCTTGGCCTGCAGAGCTGGTGCCTCTCTAGGTCATATGCATCTCAAGTCCACTGGCTCTGAGCTCAGCACAGTATAAGGACCTGTCCAGGAGCTGCAGTCCCGTGGCCTTTTCTGCCTTTCAAGTTTATTTAGGACCCCAGAGCACTTTAGTCCATAGTGATGGGGCTTGCTGGAACTCGGTTTCTGACGCTGGGATGGACAGTTCCCCTCTGGCTAGGACTGGTCTAAATGCTCCCTCCGTGGACATCAGCTGGGTTCTGCCCAGCATTGCTTTGCACTGTGACTGGGCAGCACTGATTTCCAATGCAAAGCCCCGTAATCACTGTGCTCTCTCTCTCTCTCTTCCTCTCTCTCTCTCTTTCTCTCTCTCTCTCACTCTCAAGAACACAAACTCTCTGCCTGCCAGGAAATAGAAGAAGGTTGTTGTAGGCAGTTCAAGATTGTCTTTCCTACCCTCTTCAGTGTTGAAACCAGATACTGTGGTCACTCACCTGATTTCTGGTTCTCATGAAGGTGGTTTTTTTTTGCATGGATAGTTGTTTAATTTGGTGTTCCTGTGGGGAGGGGATGATTGCTGGAGGCTTCTATTTCACCATCTTGGTCTGCCTTCACCTAGAGACCTCTATTTTTAAGCTTCTGAGGAAGCTCCGAGTTAATTTCTATAGTGGCTGTACCAATTTACATTTCCACCAACAGTGTACAAGGATTCCCTTTTCTCTACATCCTCGCTACCTCTTGCTGTCCTTTATTTTTTACCTCATAGCCATCTTCATGTTTGTGGGTTGTTACTTTGTTGTGGTTTTAATTTGCATTTCCCTTATGATTAGTAATATCAAGCACCGTTTCATGTACATATTGGCTATTTGTCTGTCATCTTTGGACATTTCTCCATTTTAAAATCAGTCTTCTTCTTGCTACTGAGTTTTAGGAGTTCCTTATATATTTGTCATATTAACTCCTTATCAGATATATGGTCTGTGACTATTTTCTACCATTCTCTAGGTTGCCCTCTCATCTTGTTAACAGCTTCCTTTGTTGTGGAGATTTTTTTTAGTTTTATGCCATCCCATTTGTCTATTTTGGCTCATGTTGCCTGTGTTTTTGATGTCATGTCCAAGAAATCATCGTTCAGTTCAATGTCTACAAGAAGTTTTTGCCCATGTTTTCTTCTAAGAGGAGGAAAAGTGAATTTCAGTGTAACTAGAAAATCAAACCTTCATTATAGTATGATATTTCTTTGGGTTGTCTTGCTTAATGCCTTAGAAATTTCATCACTGCCAATGTCAAGGCTTGGGGTGGTGACTCAAAATATTACTAAAACCACCCAGTCCATCACCCAGGAGAGTAGCTCAATCATCCAAAATGAAGACTGGACAAGAGGGCACATTAAGAGTGTGAGCAAATGAGACCCCCAAATATAACACACTCTATTTTCTAATGTAGGAGAAAATGAACAGTCCAGCTAAACAGACACAAGCATCTGAATGGGAGGCTAAGATTCGAAGCTTGGTTCTGGGAGACTATAACCCTAAAACTATATTTAAAGCTTACTTTATCAAATAAGATATTTGAGATTTGCTGTTTCCTGATACTCCTATGTTAGCCTTTCAGAATTTTTATGTAATTTAAAAAAGGAGTTACAATAAAAGCTCATTTAATTCCAAATTAAACGCTTTATCCAAATTGTTGCTTTAATTAGAGTATCTGTGGAGGTACACACATACACAAGAAAAGAAAATACAAGAAAGGGTAGGAGAAAAAGAAAAAAGGAAAAGAGAGGAATGGACAAGAGAAGGACAGCAGAGAATATGTTTGACCAGCTCTGGGGCCAGGATCCAGGTTTGAGTTAGGAGCATTCTGTGATTACCCACTCAGGTCTTGCCACTGGGCACAAAGGAATTTCACATCTTTGGGGGCTGCTGTAGGAGAGGGCTCCCAGCTGGTTCCTAGACTTAAGACAGCAGTCCCTCAGCCTCCTTCGTAAATGTCAGAAATGTAAGACCTAGTCCCAGATAAACATCTCAGGAAAGACATCTCAGGGCAGTTGAGGACGTTTGCTGCTATTCCCTTTCCATCAATAGGGTCTTTGACGAACACATTTGGCCCTCTGCTACTGAGACTTCCAGCAGGAAATTCTTCGGAACTCTATATAATACCTAATCTTCCCCCAAAACAAAAACCTGCTTTTCTTTCCTTTAAGGATAAACAGTATCATCAATGAACAGGGGGAGAGATTACAGTCCCCAAAGCAAGACAGAGCCCAGGATCTCGGACTCAAGGTCACAGAAGGGTTATCCTTTTTGATTGAAGGTTTCAATTAAGGAGATTTTCACTGCTATAGCTCAAAGAAAATTAACTTGGAAATGTGATATGCCATGAAAAGAAACTCAAATGGGCCGGGCGCGGTGGCTCAAGCCTGTAATCCCAGCACTTTGGGAGGCTGAGACGGGCGGATCACGAGGTCAGGAGTTCGAGACCATCCTGGCTAACACGGTGAAACCCCGTCTCTACTAAAAAATACAAAAAAGACTAGCCGGGCGAGGTGGCGGGCGCCTGTAGTCCCAGCTACTCGGGAGGCTGAGGCAGGAGAATGGCGTAAAAACCCGGGAGGCGGAGCTTGCAATGAGCTGAGATCCGGCCACTGCACTCCAGCCTGGGCGACACAGCGAGACTCCGTCTCAAAAAAAAAAAAAAAAAAAAAAAAGAAACTCAAATGACATTAGAAAGAGAGAAGTAATCATCTCATCAGAAGCTATAATAATGTGAGGTGAGTAATGAGAATTTCTCAGTATGTCCCAGACACTGTCCCAAGGGAAGAGGTGCGGAGAGTAACATAGTGTCTGGTTGGCTTGGCACACTCACTGTGAACTAATAGTTTGGTATTCTGGTTTATAAAGTGGTGTGAATCGGATCACCAGAATTTGAATAGGTTGAGATTATGAGAGAATTTCTGAACCTATTTAAAAAACAGCATAGCAATAAAAGTGATTGTTAAGCTATACTGAGACTTTACTGTGTGCTGGGCACTGTGGGAACAGCTTTGTATACATGATCTCATTTAAACTTCAGAACAGCACTATTTACACCGCCCCCAGCCCCACTCCCATCTCCATTTTATAAATGATGAACTTGAGGCTTAAAGAAGTTAAGCATCTTTAGCAATAGTAAGTGGCAGAGCAGGGATTTGAGTCCAGGGTTTATCGGGCTACAAAACACACGAGTTTAATCAGTGACTGAGACAGTGGAAGTGGCTGAGGCTTAAAACAGCTGCATGCAGAGACATACAGTAGAAGAAAGAGACTTGCACAGACCAGGGTTTGGAGCCCTCTTCAGCAAATGAGGTTCCGTGTAGCCTGGGACAAGCCCTTATTTTTTCTGAGCCTTGGTTTCCTTGTATGTAAAGTAAAAATAACTAATAGTATCTAACTCAAAGGTTATTAAGAGGATTAAGCAAAACAGCACATGTAGGGTGCCTGCTCCTGTGACGCCGGGTCCTCCCAGCAGTCCCCAGAGATCTGAAGTGAGGGCACTACTGCAAGTACCTGGGATCAGCCTGAAGGAAGGAGGATCTCTTCCTAAGTCCTTTCAAAAGAGTCTAATTTTTTCCACACTCTTTTACTTCTCTTTTGCAGGTAAATCATCCCATTTAAGTATTTCTCCATTTTAATCTATAAATATGAATATCATGATTATCTTAGTTTCCTGTGGCATGTATAACAAAGTACCACAAACTTGGTGACTTTGAACGACACAAATTTACCGACTGATGGTTCCAGAGGCCAGAAGTATTAACTCAGCGTCACTGGGCTGAGATCAACATGTTAGCTGGGCCAAGCTCCCTCCAAAATTCTAGAGGAAAGTTGTGCCTTAGGTAGAACCAGTATGCCTTGGCTTGTGGCCCCATGACTCCAACCGTGGCCTCTGTGGTCACATTGTCTTCTCTTCTTGTGTGTGTGTATCTAAGCTCCTTCTACCTCTCTCTTATAAGGACACTAGTAATGGCATTTAGGGACCACCCAGATAATTCAGGATAATCTCCTCATCCCAACAGCCTAAACCGTATTGCATCTGCGAAGACCTTTTTTTCCATGCAAAGTAACGTTTACAGGCTCTGGGGGTTAGGGTCTGATATCTTTGGGGGCCATCATTCAGTCTGCTACAGTAATACTATATATGCCCTGCTTCTCCTGGGATAAGAAGGTCGAGAATCCGAAATAGGCATCCACTTAAGTACTTATACAAAGCCCAGCAGTGTGCCAGATGTTTGGGGTTACACAGCAGAAACAAGGGATACAGCCTTTGTATTTGAAAGTTTGAATATGAGATGAAGACATAAAATAGCTCCAGAAAAATTCTGTAGCAATCGACAAATAAGGTGGTAGAAATTAAGTCCAGACTTAATTTAAAAGCGTAAAAGGAAATCAGTGCAAGAAAGAAAGACCATGATGTACAGTGGAAACAGTCAAAGAATGTTTAAAGGCGAAGACCAGTTTTTAGCTAAACTTAAGAGGATCGGATGTCAACTGCTTAAGAAGAGTGGAAAGAATATTCTAATGAGAGAGATTAGCAATGACAGAAGTTGAGAAAGAAACAGAATAACCAGCTGTAGGACAGTGAGCAGTGAAAGGGGAAACTGACCAGCTACTCTGGAGCTCATTCATAGGAAGCCTTGACCATGAGGATAAATAATTTAGATTTTAATCAAAAGGCAACAGGGGCTGGGTGCGGTGGCTCATGCCTGTAATCTCAGCACTTTAGGAGGATGAGGTGGATGGATCACTTGAGGCCAGGAGTTTGAGACCAGCCTGACCAGCATGATGAAACCCTCTCTCTACTAAAAATACAAAAATTAGGCAGGTGTGGTGGTGCATGCCTGTAATCCCAGCTACTCGGGAGGCTAAGGCAGGAGAATTGCTTGAACTCAGGAGGCAGAGGCTGCAGTGAACTGAGATTGCACCATTGCACTAGAGCCTGGGTGACAGAGCAAGACTATGTCTAAAAAGAAAAAAAAAAAAAAAAAAAGAGGTAACAGGGATCCATGGCAAGTTACTGAGCAGAGGGCTGTTATATTCTGTGCAGTAGAGAGACTGGAGTCGAGAAAGTCATTAGAAGACTTTTTGACACAATCCAAACCCAAATAAGGGCAGTAAAGACAGAAATAATGGAAAAGGTAGAATCTGAGAGACAATTTACAGGAAGTGTCAGAATACAAGATTAACAGAGCTGGAAGGATGATGGTGCATCTGAGGAGGAAAGGTAAGGAATGAGGCGGTTCTCTCCAAGGAGAGCCAGTATTTTTCCCCTCCAGACACTCCTTTCACATTACCAGACTCTGGGAACTTTGGAATAACACAATGGCTACAATGTGTCCTGTGCCATCTCTGGGGCAGGCAGTTTATAGACTTTTTCTTCCAATTAAGGAATGTATTATTATGACCTTTGTGTAGATAACAAATTACATAATTTGCTCTAAGTCATAAAACAATGAATTATAGGATAAACATAGGAGTCCCAGGCTCTGCTCTGTTTGACCCCAAAGTGTCTCTCCACTACTCATTCTCTTGTTTGTTCATTTGCTTATTCCTATATATATATATTTATACATATTCATTCATTCATGGTTCAACTAGTAATTGAGAACCTATAATGTTCTTGTCACTGTTCTAGGAGCTAGGCTGTAATGCAAAAAGTCTCAGTTCTTAACTTCAAGAGTTTACAGTCTAGTGAAGAGACAGGCAGGCAATTCTACTGGGATAAGATCATTGCTTTAAAGAAAGTATGAGACAGCATAGTAAGAATGTAGCAGAAGGAGTCCCTAAGTAGGCCTGGGAGAGCCAGAAAGAGCTTAAGGAGGAAGAAGCATGTGGCTTTGCCTGACACTTGAAAACTGAGTAGGAGTTAGCCAGACAGAAGTGGGGAAGATTCCTTCCATAAAAAGAGACAGCATGTGCAGAAAGGTGCGAAAAAGCCAGACACGTCTAGGGAAGTACGTTCACAGGAGATTGCTGATAGGCAACCCTTGTGACAGTGGCAGGAGGGGGCCAGGATGAGCTGGGATGAGAGACAAGGGCCTGAGCATGGAGATCACTAAATGTGTATGAGGAGTGGACTCCTTCCCGTAGGACCTTTCGCGTTGAAGTTCTATCATTCCACAAGTAACTGATGTGCTCAACTCTTTATCTCATTTCAGTTGAATAAATAAATATTCAGAGACCTATTGGAATAATGTTTGCCCTTTAAAGAAAGTCCGCAGGCAAAATCTTTGTCCTACAACTAATCATAAGCAATTGCTAATTCCACCAAGTGGTAAATGTCCTAAGAAATTGCTCTTCAGCCTCCCAGGCAGGACTCTTGCAGGCATGATCTGTGTATAGAGTCTCTGGTTCTTCCTCCTCCAAGACATCAGCAAAACTCATCACACTCTATTTGCATCTAAGACTCCCAGGCCTCCACATTTAGTTGCCTAAGATGGTACTCTGGCTAGGTGCACACGTGTGCAGATGCTTAGCAGGCTCAGGGCCATGTCTGCCAGGGTGCTATCACTGGGCTGTTTCTCTGACCGGGGGCAGGGCACAAGGCTGCTCAGTTGGCCTGGAGCATATCTGCCAGGAACATCAGGCCCCAGGCATGGGAACAGAGATGCTCAGCCAGTCTAGGGGCACATCCACCATGGGTGGGCCCACTAGGCTGTTTCTCAGGCTCTGGACACCGACAAGCAACCACTTAGCCAACCTGCGAGCATGTCAGCTCCTCAGTGGCATGAAGGCCTCTCCTGCTTGGCCGAGGGCATGTGGCCATTTGGCTGGCTAAAGGGTGGAGCTGTCCTGGATAGGTCCACTAGACTGTTCCTCTGATTAGAAGTGCCAGTGTTCGGAGTTGGTTTTCGTGTTGTACAGGACTAGAGTCACAGATCATCCTTGGCCTATGTTTCACACAGCTTGGGTAGAAGCATTGCAGTCAGCCATGTGGTGGGCTTGGTGGAATGAAAAAGGAGCCCTAGGGCTCAGGAGGTACAGTAGCTACCAGCCTTAGAGCAGGCACACTCCAGAAGTAGCTCTGGTATCAAGATAGTGCTGTGCTGTAGCAGCTTGGCTCAGAGTGGACGGGTGAGAGCTGGGAGTACACACCCTGTGCTCCTAACCTGGAGAACTGCAGCTGCAGGAATTCCTGGCATTCCCCAAGCTGGGCTTAGGGCTTACAAGGACTATAGGATTCTTCTGTAGTGAGGACTATAGGTGTTTGCGGTGACAATGGAGGTTGGTGGGGTTCTTCTGCTTACCTTTTCCCTGCAAGGGAAGTGCGTCCTGACTTTGGGCCAATCCAGGCAAAAGAGATGAAGCAGTAGAGTCAGGGTGCCTCGTTCCCTTTTCTATACTGCCCTTTGGGGCTTCCAAATGCCCACAGGCACCTCTCCACTCCCCTGCAGCACTCCACCATGCTCCCTTTGACACTCCAGTTGAATCTTAGTTGTTATTACCTTTGTCCTTTCTTGTTAGGGAGTGAGCCCGAGGAACCTCTAGCTAGCCATCTTGCTGACATCGCTCCTCTTATTTCTCAGCTTCTTTTAAGGTTTCCCATTCTCTGCTTATCCCTTTCATAACACATGCCCTCCTTGCTACTCTGTGTGCTTTGGGAAATCTCATGCATTCCTTGACTTTGATGCTATCTATGTGTGGATCACTTTGAACTACACATATAGTCTAGATCTCTCTTCTGAATTTTATTTTTGGGTATTTTATCTCCTTTTAGATATTCCACTAGAATGGACCATAGAAAACTCAACATGCCTTCGACTGAACTCATGTTTCCCTCCCAAATGTGCTCTTCCTTTGCATTCTCAATCTTGACAAATGTCACCTCCGGCCACCCAGTCACTCATGCCAGAATCCAAGGAGCCATCTTAGACTCTTCATCATTCTCATGCAGTACCCTCAAGCCCTTCTGTCCAGATCTATTGTTTTAATAGCTCTCAAAAATCTCCCCTCTATATTACTCTACTCCAAACAACAAAATCATGGTTTATCTTATCTGAATGACTGCAATAGTCTTCTAGCTGGTCTCTCAGCTTTCAGTCTAGCTGGCACCACCCTTTAATCTGCCTTCCTTTTTGCTTCCAGAGTAATATTCATAAGACCCCAAATTGAATATGTATATTACCACTTACTTTTTTAGTTTCTCTTTATCTATAGGATAACACCTTAACATCTTAGTACATGGTATGCAATCCTTCAAACCCTGCCACCATCCTCATGTTCATCTCTGGACACACTCTTCCTGGAACCTAATGCTTCAACCAACCATTTGCATTTCTTGGAATATATTAAGCTATTTTGAGCTTGCAAGGGTTTGTTCTGCTCTTGCTGTCTACAATCGCTTTTCTCTCCTTTGTTGATTGGCAAATAGCTACCTATCTTTTAAGACCTGGCACAAATACCACCTAGCCTGCTGTGCTGCCTCTAGTTAGAATCAGCTTCTCTATCCTGTATACGGATCTCTGTCACAGCACTTGCAATGCTTTATTGCACTTTTTTTGTTTTTGCAAGCACTTATGGGCAGCAGCCATGTCTGATTTCTCTTGACATTCCCAGCCCAGTGCCTGGCACACAAAAGCCTTCAATAACTTTTGTGTTTTCTTGAATTTTAATAATTTATATACATAATTCACCATTCTTGATTAAACAATTCAGTGGGTTTTGACAAATGAATATAGTTCTGTGCTATCACTATAGTCACGACAGAATATTTTCATCACTCCAAAGATTTCCCCTGTTCCCTCTGTATTCAGTCCCCTTCTCCCACCCTCTGGCCCTTGACAACTTCTGATCTGCTTTCTATTAGTGTAGTTTTGCCTGCAGAATTTCATATAAATGATCAAATAGTATGCAGCCTTTGTGTCTGACTTCTTTCATTCAGTATATTGTTTTGGTAGTTCATTCATGCTGACGCACATATTGCTAAGTCCATTACTTTTTCTTTGAGCTTTCTTTGAATATTCCATTGCATGGATATACCATACTATGTTTATAGGCTCACCAGTTGATTAACATTTAAATTATTTCTACTTTTTGGCTGTTATGAGCAGAATTAATAAGGAAGTTTTCAAGTGAGTCATAGGGGGTGGACATGTGGTAAGAGTGGAATTTCTGGATCCTATGGTACGTGTATGCTGAACTTTAGGAAAGTGGTCAAACTGCCCTACCAAGTGATCATTAACACTTTTCTTTTTTTTTTTTTTTGAACTATAATCAGGTTTTTATTTAATGTATTGCTGGAGAATATTGTCTAGTTCTTTAGTATATAATACCTTCACACTGTCAATAAATTATAATACTTTTTTTTTTACCATTAAGAGATTTTATTTTTTCATTCCTTTTATCTTTTATTTTTTAATTTATTTTTTTATTATCATTATACTTTAAGTTCTAGGGTACATGTGCACAACGTGCAGGTTTGTGACATATGTATACTTGTGCCATGTTGGTGTGCTGCACCCATCAACTCGGGTGGAGCAAGATGGCCGAATAGGAACAGCTCCAGTCTCCAGCTCCCAGTGCGAGCCACACAGAAGACAGGTGATTTCTGCATTTTCAACTGAGGTACTGGGTTTATCTCACTAGGGAGTGCTGGCCAATCGGTGCTGGTCAGCTGCTGCAGCCCGACCAGTGAGAGCTGAAGCAGGGCGAGGCATCACCTCACCTGGGAAGCGCAAGGGGGAAGGGAATCCCTTTTCCTAGCCAGGGGAACTGAGACACACAACACCTGGAAAATCGGGTCACTCCCACCCCAGTACTGCGCTTAAAGCAAATGGGCCCACCAGGAGATTATATCCCACACCTGGCCGGGAGGGTCCCACGCCCACGGAGCCTCCCTGGTTGCTAGCACAGTAGTCTGCAATCTAAGGGCAAGGCAGCTGTGATTTGGGGGAGGGGCGCCCACCATTGCTGCGGCTGAAGTAGGTAAACGCTTTTCATTCTGCTCATCAATGCAGAGGAGTTCCAGTCATTTCATATCCTTGCTACAGTCTTTTTAATCTTAGCTATCCTAGTAGGTGTGCAGCGATATCTAACATTAATGATGGTGAGCATCTTTTCATGTATTCATTTGCTATACATATATCTTTGTTGGTAAAGTATATGTTTAAATCTTTCGCCCGTTTTTTTTCAAGTTGGGACTTTTGTCTTTTTATTTAGGTGTGTGTATTCTTCATATATTGTGGATACAAGTCCTTTGTCAGATACATGTTTTGGAAATAATTTCTCCCAGCCTATGTCTTGCTTTTTAATTTTTTAGCACTGTTTTTGGAAGAACAGAAGTTTTAAATTTTGTTGGACTCTAATTTATCAATTCTTGCTTTTTGTGTCCTATTTAATAAATCATTGCTTAGGCCAAGGTCACTAAGATTTTTCTCCTATGTTTTCTTCTAGTAATTCATGTATAAAACTACTGGAGTTCTTTTATTTATGTTTATGTTCTATTTATGAAAAGATTGTCTTTTCTGCATTAAATTGCCTTGACAACCTTGTCAAAGATCAAATGGTCATAAATATGTGAGTCTATTTTGGGATTCACTATTCTATTTCATTGAACTATATACCTATATTTACACTGATACTACACTATCTTGAGCACTGTTGCTTCATAATTAGGTAATGTGAGTTTTTCAAGTTTGTGCAGTTTTTTCAGAACTGTTTTTACTATTTAAGGTTCTTTGCATTTTCATGCAAATTTTAGAATCAACTTGTCACTTTCAATTAAAACAAAGCTTGCTGGGATTTTGATTGGTATTGGTTTTGCTTGAATCTATACATTAATTTGGGTATAATAGACATCATATTTGTTGAATTTGTGAATGTCTACATACAAGGTGTTTAAGCCCATTGTATTTAAAGTTTATAGAGCAAATTCACACACATTACCCTATATGATCCACCTAACAACCCTGTAAGGTCAAAGGGAAATGCCAGCTTCACGTTGCAAATGAGAAAATGGAATCTCAAGAGACTTGACCTAGGTCAACAAGGCGTAGGTGGTGGTGCCACTTGTCCTGGCTTTTTCATTTTACTTCTACATATATTTGATGCTTGCTCCCGTAAGTATTGATCTGGTGTATCTAAAATGCTGGCATGTAGGTCTGAGCAGAAAAGACCTGGCGATGCAGTAAATCCAACCCTATCCTCTCACTGCCTTTACTTGGAGAAAGACACATCTAGAGACTCAGTCACCCCTGCTGAATTCAGACCAGCTCTGGGATATCCTAGCGCAGTGGCTTCAACCTTCTTGGACCTCACCAGCAACGGGCAAGCTTTAAAAATGCAGATGCTGAAGACTTGCCCCCAAGATTTTGATTCAGTTGTCTGGGGTATTAGTATGTATAAAAGCTCCCTGGAGACTGTATTATACAGCCAGGTTTGAAAACTGTGATTCTGAGGCTTCAAGTGGCAAGAAGAGCAGAGAGTAAGAAGAGAGATTTCTTAGAATTGGGGCAAGGAGAGATCAGCCCCTGGGTCGGAGATCACTGACCTAACGGAGGGAAGGAAGATGAGAGAGCCGGATGCTAATTCCTTAACAGAATCAGGAGGCGATGCTAAAAATATCACAACTCCTCTCTGGGGACTGATCCCAATTCCTTTAAAAATATGCTTACCCTGTAATAAGAAATTCAGCTCTCAAAGAGTCAGATAAATCCATAGCAGGAAAGGATTAGAGATGATTTTGCCCAATTGTCTTACTTCAAAGATAAGAAAACTGAGGTCACAGGAGTTGACAAGTGGGGTCAGTATTATCAGTATGGGTGGAGCCAGGACTGAAACTCGATGATCTTGGGTCCTCACGGGGTTCTTTCCACCTTTCTGTCCCAGAGGCCATCCACAGACTTTCTCACTTTATGTAAACCCAAATGGGATGCAGGCTTGTGGGTCATTCAGGCCACAGGCTCCCAATCCTTGCTGCATCAGAACCAGCTGGGAGTTAAAAACGTAGACTCCTGGGCCTATCAGAGACTCTAGATCTTCTAGGAGGAGACTAGGAATGATTCCAGCCAATCATGTCTCTTCTCTCACTCCTTCTGCTACTTGATCTCTGGTCTGTTTTGTTTAGTGTTCGCGAGCTGCAGCTCCAGAGAGGCCTGGCACCCGGGGCCTTGTCAACTCCTAAGTTGGTGATTACAAGTTTTTGCTTATGAATATATCCAGGCCCGCATGCAGAATTAGAGGTAAACAATACTAGATTTATGCAAGCTAGATTTTTTCTTATTTCCACCGGATAAGATACAAACTTAAAAGAACAATCATTTTAAGGCCACAGAAAAGCAGATACCATCACGGAAACAGCAGAATTGGCCACAGCTCCAGCGTATCTGCCCCAGTACTATGTTGAACAGGAGTGGTAAGAGTGGCCATCCTTATCTTGTTCCAGTTCTCAAGATGAATGCTTCCAGCTTTTGCCCATTCAGTATGATGTTGGCTGTAGGTTTGTCACAGCCAGCATCTTCTTATTTTGAGGCTCTTATTATTTTGAGGTATGTTCCTTTCATGCCTACTTTGTTGAGGGCTTCCAACAGAAAGAGATGTTGAATTTTATCAAAAGCCTTTTCTGCAACTATTGAGATCATCATTTGGGTTTTATTGTTAATTTTGTGTATGTGGTGAATCACATTTATTGATTTGCATACGTTAAACCAAACTGGCATCACAGGAATAAAGCTTACTTTATCATAGTGAATTAACTTTTTGATTCACTGCTGGATTCAGTTTGCTAGTATTTTGTGGAGAATTTCTGCATCTTTATTCATCAGCGATATTGGTCTGAAGTTTTCTTTCTTTGTTGTGTCCCTACCAGGCTTTGGTATCAGAATGATGCTGGCTTCATAGAATGAGTTGAGGAAGATTCCCTCCTCCTTGATTTTTTGGAATCATTTCAGTAGGATTGGTACTAGCTTTTCTTTGTACATCTGGTAGAATTCAGCTGTGAATCCATCTGGTCCGGTGCTTTTTTTGGTTGGTAAGCTTTTTATTGCTGAATTCAATTTCAGAATTCATTGTTGGTCTGTTTAGAATTTTAATTTCTTCCTGGTTCAATCTTGGGAGACTGCTTGTTTCCAGGAATGTATCCATTTCTTCTAGGTTTTCTAGCTTGTGTGCATAGAGGTATTCATAATAATCCCTGAGGAGTTTTTGTATTTCTCTGGGGTCTATTTATTACTTTGAACCATTTTTTGATAGAGTATTTAGGGCTTTCTAAATATAAGAGAATGTTGTCTACAAACAGGGACTATTTAATATCTTAATTTCTGATTTGAGTACCTTTTGTTTCTTTCTCTTGCCTAATTGCTCTGGCTAGGACTTCCAGTACTATGTTACTAATGGTGAACAATCCTTTTAATGTGCTATTGAATTCAGTTTACCCGTATTTTGTTGAGGATTTTTGCATCTATATTCATCAGGGATATTGGCCTGTAATTTTCTTTTTCTTGTAGTGTCCTTGTCTGGCTTTGGTATCAGGGTGATGCTGGCCTTGTAAAATAAGTTTGTCAGTTTTCTCTCCTCTTCAAATTTTGGAAGAGTTTGAGACAGATTGGTATCAGTTCCTCTTTAAATGTTTGGTAGAATTCAGCAGTGAAGCTATCAGGTCCTGGGCTTTTATGTTTTGGGAGACTTCTTATATGTGATTCAATCTTCTTGTTCATTATTGGCCTGTTCAGATTTTCTGTTTCTTCATGATTTAGTGTTGGTAGGTTGGATGTGTCTAGCAATTTATTCATTTCTTCTAGGTTATGCAATTTATTGGCATATAATTGTTCATAATAGTCTCTTATGGTCCTTTGTATTTCTGTGGTATCACATATAATGTCTCCTCTTTTATTTTTATTTTGAGACTTCTCTCTTTCTTTTTCAGTCTAGCTAAAGGTTTGTCCATTTTTTTTACCTTGTCAAAAAACAACTTTTAACTTCCATTGATCTTTTCTACTATTTTTCTAGTCTCTATTTCATTTATTTCTGCTATTATCTTTATTTCCTTCCTTCTGCTAACTCAAGGCTTAGTTTTTGTTTTCTTTGTTTTTGGTTCCTTGAGGTATCACATTAGTTTGTTTAGGATTTTTAGTCTCTTTTGATACAGGCATTTTTTGCCATAAACTTTCCTCTTACAACCACCTTTGCTGCATCCCATACGTTTTGGCATGTTGAGTTTACATTTTTGTTTGTCTCAAGATATTTTTAAATTTCTGTTTTAATTTCTTATTTGACCCATTGGTTGTTTAGGAGCATGTTGTTTAATTTCCACATATTTGCAAATTTTCTAAAATTCCTCCTATTATTGATTTCTAGGTTAATACCATTGTGGCTGAAACAAAATATTTGATAAGATTTTATTCTTCTTAAATTTGTTAGGCTTGTTTTGTGGCCTAACATATTATCTATTCTGCAGAATGCTCCATGTGCTCTGGAGAGGAATATGTATTCTTCTTCTGTTGCATACAACGTTCTGTGTATGTCTGTTAAGTCCATTTGGTCTGAAGTGTAGTTCAAGTCCAACGTTTCCTTATTGTTTTTCCATCCAAATGATCTGTCCATTGTTGAAAGTGGGATATTAAATCACCTACTATATATTGCTGTCTATCTCCCTCTTCAGATCTCTTAACATTTGCTTGATATATTTAGGTGCTCTGATATTTGGTGCATATATATTTACAATTGTTGTATCTTCTTGTTGAATTGATTCCTTTATCATTATATAATGACTTTCTTTGTCTTGTTTTACAGCTTTTGACTTCAAGTCTATTTCTTCTGATACAAATATAGCGACCCCTGCTCTCTTTTGGTTTCCATTTGGATGGAATACATTTTTCCATTTTTTTAATGTTCAATCTATATATGTTCTTAAAGGTTAAGTGAGTCTTTTATAGGAAGCATATAGTTGGATCTTTTTTAAAAATCCATTTGGCCACTCTATATCTTTTTATTTGATAATTTAATCAATTACATTCAAGGTAATTATTGATAGGTAATGACTTGCTACAGATAATTTGCCATTTTTTCTAATTGTTTTGTAGCTCTTTTGTTCCTTTCTTCCTCTCTTGCTGTCTTCTTTTGTGATTAGATGATTTTTTTTTTCTAGTAGTATGCTTTGATACCTTACTCTTTCTATTTTGTGTATCTACTATAGGTTTTTTGCTTTGTGGTTACCATAAGATTTACATAAAACATTTCATAGTTATTATAAACTATTTTAAGTTGATAATAACTTTACTTTGATTGCATAAAATAATTCTACACTTTTATTCTACCTCCTTTACATTTTGTTTTTAATGTCATAATTTACATCTTTTTATATTGTATATCCCTTAACAAATTATTGTAACTATTATATTTTTAATAGTTTTGTCTTTTAACCTTGATGCTAAAGATATAAATGATTTATATACTACCATTACAGTGCTAAGGTATTCTGAATTTGACTGTGTGCTTTTTTCTTTTTTTCTTCCCCCCTCCCCCCCCCCCCCCCCCCCCCCCCCCCCCCCCCCCCCCTCCCCAGC